>NC_091298.1:60491577-60496577 GCF_038502225.1 Cherax quadricarinatus
GCGTGTTGTAAGAGGCGACTAAAATGCCGGGAGCAAGGGGCTAGTAACCCCTTCTCCTGTATAAATTACTAAATTTAAAAAGAGAGACTTTCGTTTTTCTTTTTGGGCCACCCTGCCTCTGTGGGATACGGCCGGTTTGTTGAGATATATATATTATATATATATTGTGTGTGTGCAGGAAAATCCACACGAAACGACAACGAGGAAAATGGGTAGGCTGCATATTTCGACCTCCAGCTAGGTCCTCTTTATCAGATACAAAGGGTTGAGAACGACTAGGTATTTATAAAGGTAGGTTGCGTTGGGGGACTTTGGTGCACGTCCCTTTTTAAGGGACGTGAAGGTGTTGGAACATTATTAAATGGGAGCACTATCAGTGCGGCTGGTCCTGCTGTCTTTCTCATGCTAGGCTGGTCCTGCTCTCATGCTAGGCTGGTCCTCCTCTCTCATGCTAGGCTGGTCCTCCTCTCTCATGCTAGGCTGGTCCTCCTCTCTCATGCTAGGCTGGTCCTCCTCTCTCATGCTAGGCTGGTCCTCCTCTCTCATGCTAGGCTGGTGCTCCTCTCTCATGCTAGGCTGGTCCTCCTCTCTCATGCTAGGCTGGTCCTCCTCTCTCATGCTAGGCTGGTCCTCCTCTCTCATGCTAGGCTGGTCCTCCTCTCATGCTAGGCTGGTCCTCCTCTCTCATGCTAGGCTGGTCCTCCTCTCATGCTAGGCTGATACTCTCGTTTCTACTCCGTGTGTCTCCTTGTTCAAAGATACCTTGAAGCGCGTTTTGGCTGCTATGTGAATTCTTGAAAGAAATAATAATTATTATTATAACGGTTTGGTTATAGTAATTACAATACGATACCCTAGTATGTACTGGACTTGGGGATGAGTCAGGTTTAATGCCTTTTTTAAATTAAAAATTGTTTGTAGAGTATATACTCGTATACACTGGAGGAAGACTTAGCTAGGATAAAGTTAGTAGACTTGCCGACAGTGTTGAGAGAAACGTGCAACCGAGACTTTGCAGCAACGTTTCTCCCTGTCTCCAGGAACCTTGTGAAAGCTGTTGGATTATGTCCCGTTACCTAACTCGTGGATGTTTTGCATGATAGTATTGATTTGTGATGTGTGTGGAGTCGTGAAGACTACTCGGAACTTACCTCATGGTGGTGACCTCTTGCAGTCGGTTGACGGACAGGAACTAACTTCACTGAGGTGACTTCTCTCAGTTGACGACCAGGAACTAACTTCACTGAGGTGACTTCTCTCAGTTGACGACCAGGAACTAACTTCACTGAGGTGACTGTTCTGTTTCAGATTACATTCGATGCTGCAAACTGAACTTTTAACATTTCAGAATGAAATTTCAAACTTGATGTGTTAACCAAATAAGCCCCAAAAAATCCCAGCACTGATTAAAGTTAGCTCTGGGATGTTTTTTTTTTTAAATGTTTTAGTTATGTAGTTTAAAAACAATTTCTTTTTTGAAACGCCAAAGTTCAGTTTGGCTTCAGTTAACGACGCTTTGACTTTCATTTATTTTTAAGATGATAACATCATCCCAGTTGATGGTGTGGTGCAGGTGTTTAAGGTGTTTGAAGAGTGTGGATAAAAAAAAAAACTGTTTTGGGGACATTTGTGCAGCGTTTGGGTATCTTTATTCTGGAAACGTTTCGCCATGCAGTGGCTTCTTCAGTCTGACGCAGAGAAAGGTGGAAGGTGAGTAGTAGTAGTTTGAGGTGATCAGTCCCTCAGCCTGGAGTCGATGTGTTCAGTTCGTCAGTCTTGACAAAAATGCAGTATGTTTGCGGAGAAAAGGCTGCATTTTTGTCAAGATTGAACCCTTGCGGACTTAGCGTTTGGTTATGATGATTGTCAGGATTGATTGACTGACCCCTACGCATTTATCGCCTCCATAACAGTCTAACGTTTTCTTCCCACCGTCACTACTAATTACGAACCCAACAAAGAGTGTAGTGCTTTGTGGTAATCTACTTGGGTCTAGTGCTTTCTTGTAGATTCTGCGATACAAAAGCAGTGCTGTATGGCCCTGGTGGGTATAGCGCTTGGTTTTGATTATGATAATACGATACTAAAACGAATTGATATATAACAAATTGTATTTTGTCAAACCTTGTTTGGGTTTCTGATCTTATCATGGCTGTTGTGTTCTCGAGGCTACATTCTCCCGTCTGAGTATCGGACACACCCGTCTCACTCGCGGGCCTGTCGTGGAGAAGCACTCAGCGCCACTCTGTGAGAATTGCCAGGTTCCCATGTTCACCATCTCTGCCGTGGGGGTTCGAAAGGAGATATGATGGTTGAAGATACACACTGGTGGATGGTAACACTATATATTGTCAGACTGTGGTAAGGAAGGGCTCAGCCTGCCTTGTTGCCTGTTGTAGGTCTATCCGTGGACTGAGGAAGTCAGAGGTACTCACGTACACATGCGCATGCCGTGACGTCACACACATTCACTAGGCCTAGTAGGGATCGTCTATATAAAACATATGGATGGTACTATGATACTCAGATAAGCTATACAATACATGTAAGGGGATCAGAAACTATGCTGACATCTCTTAATAGACTGCCCTGTCTATCAGTGGACAGGTAGAATTTACCTCCGACGTTACCGCTCTAACCCACTTTATCTGACCTCGCTGACAGCCCCACCTTTGACGCGGACTTCCTCTTTAAGTTTTTGTCAGCGACAGCTTTATTACGCCAGCCTTGATTATATTTTTACCCTTAGCACTCCCACTACCCTTACTGACTCTTGCGTCCTCAACCTTACTGCTTCTGTTTGTCCAGTTTTTCAGCTTTTGCACTTATAATCATCTGAGTTGAAGACTCGGATGAATCACAGGGATGTTAGGAAGTATTTCCTCAGTCACAGAGTTGTCAGGAAGTGGAATAGTTTGGGAAGGGATGCAGCGGAGGCAGGATCCATACATAGCTTTAAGAAAGAGTATGATAAAGCTCATGGAGCAGGAAGAGTGACCCAGTAGCAGCCAATGAAGAGCGGGCCCAAGAGCTGTGGCTCGACCCCTGCAGTCACAACTAGGTGAGTACACACACACACACACACACACACACACACACCACACACACACACACACACACACACACACACACACACAACTTCGAGAGGTCTGACTAACTTTTGTTCGCACAATATAAAAATCTGATGAATATTTGATTATATTCGAAATGAATTTTTAGTTTTCCACAATTTTGTGAAATTTATTTTTGAGTAAATGCAGTTTGTTTTTTCCTTTACTTTCTAAAAGGCAATATTTTTCTTTTGTAAATTCTGTTCGTGTGTTTGTGAAGTTTAATTATATTTTTTTTTAGTTTTATCGAGAAAAGAGTAATTTTAGGGCAGTGTTGTTAATATTTAACGTTTATAAATGTGCCAGAGTGATGGACAGATTACTGTGTCCTGTGTGTGTGTCTTGTGTGTCCTGTGTGTGTGTCTTGTGTGTCCTGTGTGTGTGTCTTGTGTGTCCTGTGTGTGTGTCTTGTGTGTCCTGTGTGTGTGTCTTCTGTGTCCTGTGTGTGTGTCTTGTGTGTCCTGTGTGTGTGTCTTGTGTGTCCTGTGTGTGTGTCTTGTGTGTCCTGTGTGTGTGTCTTGTGTGTCCTGTGTGTGTGTCTTGTGTGTCCTGTGTGTGTGTCTTGTGTGTCCTGTGTGTGTGTCTTGTGTGTCCTGTGTGTGTGTCTTCTGTGTCCTGTGTGTGTGTCTTGTGTGTCCTGTGTGTGTGTCTTCTGTGTCCTGTGTGTGTGTCTTGTGTGTCCTGTGTGTGTGTCTTCTGTGTCCTGTGTGTGTGTCTTGTGTGTCCTGTGTGTGTGTCTTCTGTGTCCTGTGTGTGTGTCTTGTGTGTCCTGTGTGTGTGTCTTGTGTGTCCTGTGTGTGTGTCTTGTGTGTCCTGTGTGTGTGTCTTGTGTGTCCTGTGTGTGTGTCTTCTGTGTCCTGTGTGTGTGTCTTGTGTGTCCTGTGTGTGTGTCTTGTGTGTCCTGTGTGTGTCTTCTGTGTCCTGTGTGTGTGTCTTGTGTGTCCTGTGTGTGTGTCTTGTGTGTCCTGTGTGTGTGTCTTGTGTGTCCTGTGTGTGTCTTCTGTGTCCTGTGTGTGTGTCTTGTGTGTCCTGTGTGTGTGTCTTGTGTGTCCTGTGTGTGTCTTCTGTGTCCTGTGTGTGTGTCTTCTGTGTCCTGTGTGTGTCTTGTGTGTCCTGTGTGTGTGTCTTGTGTGTCCTGTGTGTGTGTCTTCTGTGTCCTGTGTGTGTGTCTTGTGTGTCCTGTGTGTGTGTCTTGTGTGTCCTGTGTGTGTCTTCTGTGTCCTGTGTGTGTGTCTTGTGTGTCCTGTGTGTGTGTCTTCTGTGTCCTGTGTGTGTCTTCTGTGTCCTGTGTGTGTGTCTTGTGTGTCCTGTGTGTGTGTCTTGTGTGTCCTGTGTGTGTCTTCTGTGTCCTGTGTGTGTGTCTTGTGTGTCCTGTGTGTGTGTCTTGTGTGTCCTGTGTGTGTCTTCTGTGTCCTGTGTGTGTGTCTTGTGTGTCCTGTGTGTGTGTCTTGTGTGTCCTGTGTGTGTGTCTTGTGTGTCCTGTGTGTGTCTTCTGTGTCCTGTGTGTGTGTCTTCTGTGTCCTGTGTGTGTGTCTTCTGTGTCCTGTGTGTGTGTCTTCTGTGTCCTGTGTGTGTGTCTTCTGTGTCCTGTGTGTGTGTCTTCTGTGTCCTGTGTGTGTGTCTTCTGTGTCCTGTGTGTGTGTCTTCTGTGTCCTGTGTGTGTGTCTTCTGTGTCCTGTGTGTGTGTCTTCTGTCCTGTGTGTGCGTGTTCTGTGTCCTGTGTGTGTGTCTTCTGTGTCCTGTGTGTGTGTCTTCTGTGTCCTGTGTGTGTGTCTTCTGTGTCCTGTGTGTGTGTCTTCTGTGTCCTGTGTGTGTGTCTTCTGTGTCCTGTGTGTGTGTCTTCTGTGTCCTGTGTGTGTGTCTTCTGTGTCCTGTGTGTGTGTCTTCTGT
>NC_091298.1:60501577-60504077 GCF_038502225.1 Cherax quadricarinatus
TTGTTGATGCTGTTGTTAGTGCTGGTGTTGCTGTTAGTGCTGGTGTTGTTGTTAGTGCTGGTGTTGTTAGTGCTGGTGTTGCTGTTAGTGCTGGTGTTGCTGTTAGTGCTGGTGTTGGTTAGTGCTGGTGTTGCTGTTAGTGCTGGTGGTGTTGATGCTGTTAGTGCTGGTGTTGCTGTTAGTGCTGGTGTTGCTGTTAGTGCTGGTGTTGGTTAGTGCTGGTGTTGGTTAGTGCTGGTGTTGTTGATGCTGTTAGTGCTGGTGTTGCTGTTAGTGCTGGTGTTGCTGTTAGTGCTGGTGTTGCTGGTGTTGCTGTTAGTGCTGGTGTTGGTTAGTGCTGGTGTTGCTGTTAGTGCTGGTGTTGGTTAGTGCTGGTATTGGTTAGTGCTGGTGTTGTTGTTAGTGCTGGTGTTGCTGTTAGTGCTGGTGGTGTTGATGCTGTTAGTGCTGGTGGTGTTGATGCTGTTAGTGCTGGTGTTGCTGTTAGTGCTGGTGTTGCTGTTAGTGCTGGTGTTGCTGTTAGTGCTGGTGTTGGTTAGTGCTGGTGTTGGTTAGTGCTGGTGTTGGTTAGTGCTGGTGTTGTTGTTGATGCTGTTGTTAGTGCTGGTGTTGGTTAGTGCTGGTGTTGTTGATGCTGTTAGTGCTGGTGTTGCTGTTAGTGCTGGTGTTGCTGTTAGTGCTGGTGTTGGTTAGTGCTGGTGTTGCTGTTAGTGCTGGTGGTGTTGATGCTGTTAGTGCTGGTGTTGCTGTTAGTGCTGGTGTTGCTGTTAGTGCTGGTGTTGGTTAGTGCTGGTGTTGGTTAGTGCTGGTGTTGTTGTTGATGCTGTTGTTAGTGCTGGTGTTGGTTAGTGCTGGTGTTGTTGATGCTGTTAGTGCTGGTGTTGCTGTTAGTGCTGGTGTTGCTGTTAGTGCTGGTGTTGCTGTTAGTGCTGGTGTTGCTGTTAGTGCTGGTGTTGGTTAGTGCTGGTGTTGTTGATGCTGTTAGTGCTGGTGTTGGTTAGTGCTGGTGTTGCTGTTAGTGCTGGTGTTGTTGTTAGTGCTGGTGTTGCTGTTAGTGCTGGTGGTGTTGATGCTGTTAGTGCTGGTGTTGCTGTTAGTGCTGGTGTTGCTATTAGTGCTGGTGTTGCTGTTAGTGCTGGTGTTGCTGTTAGTGCTGGTGTTGCTGTTAGTGCTGGTGTTGCTGTTAGTGCTGGTGTTGGTTAGTGCTGGTGTTGGTTAGTGCTGGTGTTGGTTAGTGCTGGTGTTGGTTAGTGCTGGTGTTGTTGTTGATGCTGTTGTTAGTGCTGGTGTTGGTTAGTGCTGGTGTTGTTGATGCTGTTAGTGCTGGTGTTGCTGTTAGTGCTGGTGTTGCTGTTAGTGCTGGTGTTGGTTAGTGCTGGTGTTGCTGTTAGTGCTGGTGGTGTTGATGCTGTTAGTGCTGGTGTTGCTGTTAGTGCTGGTGTTGCTGTTAGTGCTGGTGTTGGTTAGTGCTGGTGTTGGTTAGTGCTGGTGTTGTTGTTGATGCTGTTGTTAGTGCTGGTGTTGGTTAGTGCTGGTGTTGTTGATGCTGTTAGTGCGGGTGTTGCTGTTAGTGCTGGTGGTGTTGATGCTGTTAGTGCTGGTGTTGCTGTTAGTGCTGGTGTTGCTGTTAGTGCTGGTGTTGGTTAGTGCTGGTGTTGCTGTTAGTGCTGGTGTTGCTGATGCTGTTGTTAGTGCTGGTGTTGGTTAGTGCTGGTGTTGTTGATGCTGTTGTTAGTGCTGGTGTTGGTTAGTGCTGGTGTTGCTGTTAGTGCTGGTGTTGCTGTTAGTGCTGGTGTTGCTGTTAGTGCTGGTGGTGTTGATGCTGTTAGTGCTGGTGTTGCTGTTAGTGCTGGTGTTGGTTAGTGCTGGTGTTGTTGATGCTGTTAGTGCTGGTGTTGGTTAGTGCTGGTGTTGCTGTTAGTGCTGGTGTTGTTGTTAGTGCTGGTGTTGCTGTTAGTGCTGGTGGTGTTGATGCTGTTAGTGCTGGTGTTGCTGTTAGTGCTGGTGTTGCTATTAGTGCTGGTGTTGCTGTTAGTGCTGGTGTTGCTGTTAGTGCTGGTGTTGCTGTTAGTGCTGGTGTTGCTGTTAGTGCTGGTGTTGGTTAGTGCTGGTGTTGGTTAGTGCTGGTGTTGGTTAGTGCTGGTGTTGGTTAGTGCTGGTGTTGTTGTTGATGCTGTTGTTAGTGCTGGTGTTGGTTAGTGCTGGTGTTGTTGATGCTGTTAGTGCTGGTGTTGCTGTTAGTGCTGGTGTTGCTGTTAGTGCTGGTGTTGGTTAGTGCTGGTGTTGCTGTTAGTGCTGGTGGTGTTGATGCTGTTAGTGCTGGTGTTGCTGTTAGTGCTGGTGTTGCTGTTAGTGCTGGTGTTGGTTAGTGCTGGTGTTGGTTAGTGCTGGTGTTGTTGTTGATGCTGTTGTTAGTGCTGGTGTTGGTTAGTGCTGGTGTTGTTGATGCTGTTAGTGCGGGTGTTGCTGTTAGTGCTGGTGGTGTTGATGCTGTTAGTGC
>NC_091298.1:60509077-60589077 GCF_038502225.1 Cherax quadricarinatus
TGCTGGGGGACGCCTGTGTCACTGCTGGGGGACGCCTGTATCACTGCTGGGGGACACCCGTGTCACTGCTGGGGGACGCCTGTATCACTGCTGGGGGACACCCGTGTCACTGCTGGGGGACGCCTGTATCACTGATGGGGACGCTTGGATCACTGCCAGGGGCGCCTGTATCACTGGGGAAAGCCTGTGTCACTGCTAGGGTACGCCTGTATTACTACTGGGGGGCGCCTGTGTCGCTGCTGGGGACGCTTGGATCACTGCCGGGGGCGCCTGTATTACTGGGGGACGGCTGTATTACTGCTGAGGGGGGCGCCTATAATGCTGCTGGGGACGCTTGGATCACCGCCGGGGGGCGCTTGTATCACTGCCGGGGGCTTCTAGATAACTGCCTTATACAAGTGTCCGGAATACAATAGTCTCCCGTTGTTCTCCTGTTATGAATGAGTTTGATACAACAGTGTGAAGCCTCGGGGGTATTACTGGCTACACTCTGCTACAGCCTGGTCCGTCACTGGTCCAGCACCACTGGTCCAGCACCACTGGTCCAGCACCACTGGTCCAGCATCACTGGTCCAGCACCACTGGTCCAGCATCACTGGTCCAGCGTCACTGGTCCAGCACCACTGGTCCAGCATCACTGGTCCAGCACCACTGGTCCAGCATCACTGGTCCAGCGTCACTGGTCCAGCACCACTGGTCCAGCCTGACTTAACCATCACAGGGTGATATATTTATCATTATAAAAGTTAGTGTTTCTCTACCATCATTATCAAAGTCCATTAATATTCTCTCCTAAAAATATTAACCCCCACACCCGAAAATATTAACCCCCACACCCGAAAATATTAACCTCCACACCCGAAAATATTAACCCCCACACCCGAAAATATTAACCTCCACACCCGAAAATATTAACCCCCACACCCGAAAATATTAACTCCCACACCCGAAAATATTAACCTCCACACCCGAAAATATTAACCCCCACACCCGAAAATATTAACCTCCACACCCGAAAATATTAACCCCCACACCCGAAAATATTAACCTCCACACCCGAAAATATTAACCTCCACACCCGAAAATATTAACCCCCACACCCGAAAATATTAACCTCCACACCCGAAAATATTAACCCCCACACCCGAAAATATTAACCCCCACACCCGAAAATATTAACCCCCACACCCGAAAATATTAACTCCCACACCCGAAAATATTAACCCCCACACCCGAAAATATTAACCTCCACACCCGAAAATATTAACCCCCACACCCGAAAATATTAACCTCCACACCCGAAAATATTAACCCCCACACCCGAAAATATTAACTCCCACACCCGAAAATATTAACCCCCACACCCGAAAATATTAACCCCCACACCCGAAAATATTAACCCCCACACCCGAACATATCTAAACCCAACCAATTTCTATTTACACCAAAGTCTTGGATATATATATATATATATATATATATATATATATATATATCTATATATATATATATATATATATATATAAAGTTTTAGGCTGCATAATGTAAAAAACTTTTTTGGATTAAAATATTTTACCTCAACTTTTTTTTCTTAAACTGAAATATTAAATCTGAAGAAATTATTTTATTTCAACGTTTTATCAGAATTTTCAGTTACTTTTTTTTACTTTCCTGTTTATTGGTTCCTCTCTGGTTTTCCCCGTCAAGGGAGGTTCCTTGACGCTGGTGATGGGCTCTTGATCTAGGGGATTGGATCTGTCCTCCAGATCCCTGAATTTAACAGAGCTGTATAACCCTAGTGGGTTTAGCGCTTCTGGTTTGAGTCTGAGTGCTTCCATTTCCCCCGCCCCGCCGCTTTATAATTCCTACGGGTTTGCCGCTCCCCTGTGATAATTTCTCCCTTGCTGTCCCTCTCCTCCCCATCCCTTATCCCTGTCTACGCCTTTCCTTCCTGTCTCATCCTCTCGTTCTCCCTGTCATTCTCATTCTGCGTCTTCCCTATCCCTCACCTTCATCACATTCCTTACATCTCATTTTCTTGTTATTCTCTCCCTCGGGTTTTCCTTCCATCCCTCATAATTTCTTCCCTCCGTCACTCTCACAACTCTCTCCCTCTCTCTTCCCCCGTCCTTCTATCTCCCAGCCTCTCTCCGTCACTCTTCCCCCCTCTCTTCCCATCTCCCAGCCTCCCTCCGTCACTCTCCCCATCTCCCAGCCTCCCTCCGTCACTCTCCCCATCCCCCAGCCTCCCTCCATCACTCTCCCCATCTCCCAGCCTCCCTCCGTCACTCTCCCCATCTCCCAGCCTCCCTCCGTCACTCTCCCCATCCCCCAGCCTCCCTCCATCACTCTCCCCATCTCCCAGCCTCCCTCCGTCACTCTCCCCATCTCCCAGCCTCCCTCCGTCACTCTCCCCATCCCCCAGCCTCCCTCCATCACTCTCCCCATCTCCAAGCCTCCCTCCGTCACTCTCCCCATCTCCCAGCCTCCCTCCGTCACTCTCCCCATCCCCCAGCCTCCCTCCATCACTCTCCCCATCTCCCAGCCTCCCTCCATCACTCTCCCCATCTCCCAGCCTCCCTCCGTCACTCTCCCCATCCCCCAGCCTCCCTCCATCACTCTCCCCATCTCCCAGCCTCCCTCCGTCACTCTCCCCATCTCTCAGCCTCCCTCCGTCACTCTCCCCATCCCCCAGCCTCCCTCCATCACTCTCCCCATCTCCCAGCCTCCCTCCGTCACTCTCCCCATCCCCCAGCCTCCCTCCGTCACTCTCCCCATCCCCCAGCCTCCCTCCGTCACTCTCCCCATCTCCCAGCCTCCCTCCGTCACTCTCCCCATCCCCCAGCCTCCCTCCGTCACTCTCCCCATCCCCCAGCCTCCCTCCGTCACTCTCCCCATCCCCCAGCCTCCCTCCGTCACTCTCCCCATCCCCCAGCCTCCCTCCATCACTCTCCCCATCCCCCAGCCTCCCTCCATCACTCTCCCCATCGCCCAGCCTCCCTCCGTCACTCCCCATCCCCCAGCCTCCCTCCATCACTCTCCCCATCTCCCAGCCTCCCTCCGTCACTCTCCCCATCTCCCAGCCTCCCTCCGTCACTCTCCCCATCTCCCAGCCTCCCTCCGTCACTCTCCCCATCTCCCAGCCTCCCTCCATCACTCTCCCCATCTCCCAGCCTCCCTCCATCACTCCCCATCCCCCAGCCTCCCTCCATCACTCTCCCCATCTCCCAGCCTCCCTCCGTCACTCTCCCCATCTCCCAGCCTCCCTCCGTCACTCTCCCCATCCCCCAGCCTCCGTCACTCTCCCCATCTCCCAGCCTCCCTCAGTCACTCTCCCCATCTCCCAGCCTCCCTCCGTCACTCTCCCCAACCCCCAGCCTCCCTCCGTCACTCTCCCCATCTCCCAGCCTCCCTCCATCACTCTCCCCATCCCCCAGCCTCCCTCCGTCTCTCTCCCCATCTCCCAGCCTCCCTCCGTCATTCTCCCCAGCCTTCCTCCGTCACTCTCCCCATCTCCCAGCCTCCCTCCGTCAATCTCCCCACCCCCCAGCCTCCCTCCGTCACTCTCCCCATCTCCCAGCCTCCCTCCATCACTCTCCCCATCCCCCAGCCTCCCTCCGTCACTCTCCCCATCCCCCAGCCTCCCTCCGTCACTCTCCCCATCCCCCAGCCTCCCTCCATCACTCTCCCCATCCCCCAGCCTCCCTCCGTCATTCTCCCCATCCCCCAGCTTCCCTCCATCACTCTCCCCATCCCCCAGCCTCCCTCCGTCATTCTCCCCATCCCCCAGCCTCCCTCCATCACTCTCCCCATCACCCAGCCTCCCTCCGTCACTCTCCCCAGCCTCCCTCCGTCACTCTCCCCATCCCCCAGCCTCCCTCCATCACTCTCCCCATCCCCCAGCCTCCCTCCATCACTCTCCCCATCCCCCAGCCTCCCTCCGTCACTCTCCCCATCCCCCAGCCTCCCTCCGTCACTCTCCCCATCTCCCAGCCTCCCTCCATCACTCTCCCCATCCCCCAGCCTCCCTCCGTCACTCTCCCCATCCCCCAGCCTCCCTCCATCACTCTCCCCATCCCCCAGCCTCCCTCCGTCATTCTCCCCATCTCCCAGCCTCCCTCCATCACTCTCCCCATCTCCCAGCCTCCCTCCATCACTCTCCCCATCCCCCAGCCTCCCTCCGTCACTCTCCCCATCCCCCAGCCTCCCTCCATCACTCTCCCCATCCCCCAGCCTCCCTCCTTCATTCTCCCCATCCCCCAGCCTCCCTCCATCACTCTCCCCATCCCCCAGCCTCCCGCCGTCATTCTCCCCATCCCCCAGCCTCCCTCCATCACTCTCCCCATCCCCCAGCCTCCCTCCGTCATTCTCCCCATCCCCCAGCCTCCCTCCATCACTCTCCCCATCCCCCAGACTCCCTCCCTCACTCTCCCCATCCCCCAGCCTCCCTCCATCACTCTCCCCATCCCCCAGCCTCCCTCCGTCATTCTCCCCATCCCCCAGCCTCCCTCCATCACTCTCCCCATCCCCAGCCTCCCTCCATCACTCTCCCCATCCCCCAGCCTCCCTCCATCACTCCCCATCCCCCAGCCTCCCTCCGTCATTCTCCCCATCCCCCAGCCTCCCTCCATCACTCTCCCCATCTCCCAGCCTCCCTCCGTCACTCTCCCCATCCCCCACCCTCCCTCCGTCATTCTCCCCATCCCCCAGCCTCCCTCCATCACTCTCTTCATCTCCCAGCCTCCCTCCATCACTCTCCCCATCCCCCAGCCTCCCTCCATCACTCTCCCCATCCCCCAGCCTCCCTCCATCACTCTCCCCATCTCCCAGCCTCCCTCCATCACTCTCCCCATCCCCCAGCCTCCCTCCATCACTCTCCCCATCCCCCAGCCTCCCTCCATCACTCTCCCCATCTCCCAGCCTCCCTCCGTCACTCTCCCCATCCCCCAGCCTCCCTCCGTCATTCTCCCCATCCCCCAGCCTCCCTCCATCACTCTCCCCATCTCCCAGCCTCCCTCCATCACTCTCCCCATCTCCCAGCCTCCCTCCATCACTCTCCCCATCTCCCAGCCTCCCTCCGTCACTCTCCCCATCCCCCAGCCTCCCTCCATCACTCTCCCCATCTCCCAGCCTCCCTCCGTCACTCTCCCCATCTCTCAGCCTCCCTCCATCACTCTCCCCATCTCCCAGCCTCCCTCCGTCACTCTCCCCATCCCCCAGCCTCCCTCCGTCATTCTCCCCATCCCCCAGCCTCCCTCCATCACTCTCCCCATCTCCCAGCCTCCCTCCGTCACTCTCCCCATCCCCCAGCCTCCCTCCGTCATTCTCCCCATCCCCCAGCCTCCCTCCATCACTCTCCCCATCCCCCAGCCTCCCTCCATCACTCTCCCCATCCCCAGCCTCCCTCCATCACTCTCCCCATCCCCCAGCCTCCCACCATCACTCTCCGCATCACCCAGCCTCCCTCCATCACTCTCCCCATCCCCCAGCCTCCCTCCATCACTCTCCCCATCTCCCAGCCTCCCTCCATCACTCTCCCCATCCCCCAGCCTCCCTCCATCACTCTCCTCATCTCCCAGCCTCCCTCCATCACTCTCCTCATCCCCCAGCCTCCCTCCGTCACTCTCCCCATCCCCCAGCCTCCCTCCATCACTCTCCCCATCTCCCAGCCTCCCTCCATCACTCTCCTCATCTCCCAGCCTCCCTCCATCACTCTCCCCATCCCCCAGCCTCCCTCCATCACTCTCCTCCCAGCCTCCCTCCATCACTCTCATCTCCCAGCCTCCCTCCATCACTCTCATCTCCCAGCCTCCCTCCATCACTCTCATCTCCCAGCCTCCCTCCATCACTCATCTCCCAGCCTCCCTCCATCACTCTCCTCATCTCCCAGCCTCCCTCCATCACTCTCATCTCCCAGCCTCCCTCCATCACTCTCCTCATCTCCCAGCCTCCCTCCATCACTCTCCTCATCTCCCAGCCTCCCTCCATCACTCTCATCTCCCAGCCTCCCTCCATCACTCTCCTCATCTCCCAGCCTCCCTCCATCACTCTCCTCATCTCCCAGCCTCCCTCCATCACTCTCATCTCCCAGCCTCCCTCCATCACTCTCCCCATCCCCCAGCCTCCCTCACCACCGCTCAGATCAACATTGTTGGCTGGAGTATCACCAAAATCATATTTCCATCAGGTTTTAGGTATTTCCTTTCAGTTACTTGGTGGTCCAGGTCAGTGTGGTGCTGTGAATCTCCTGTATGAAGATTAAATTTATTGCCTTGAATCTTCACTCTCTGGAGAGACGTAGAATAAGATATTGAAGTGTATAAGTGGATGATGGGCATAAACAAAGGTGATATTAATAAAGTACTGAGGGTGTCGAACCAGGTAACAACCAGAATTAATGGATTTAAGTTGGATAAATTTAGATTTAGAAAGGACATAGGTAAGTATTGGATTTCGAACAGAGATGTGGATGCGTGGAACAACCTTCCGAGTAGGGTGATAGAGGCTAGGATCTTGGGTGGCTTTAAAAAGAGAGATTGGATAGATAGATTGAGTGGGAGGGGCTGGGTTTGATTGGTGTCGTGGGTACAGGAGTAAATTCTTGAGTAGCTTTGGGTAGTGGTGGTTTTGATAAGGACCTGCATTATATGAGCCAGTAGGCCTTCAACAGTGTTCCTCCATTCATAACAAATAAAACAAGGTGCAGTCTTCCACCCCCGCCCCTTTCACCTTCTCCCTCACTCTCCTCTCCGTACTTCCCTCTGCCCTCCACCTCCACATTCTGCTGCACGCAGATTAGCCATTAATAATCGCATTTCTCCCAGAGTAAAGAGTAATAGCGGCATAGAGGCATTAGCAGGTGGTGGTGGTGTGTTGTGGAGGAAGTGTTGGGGTGAAGGAGAGGTGTTGCAGTGGTGATGGGATGGCGTAAGGGAGAAGTGTTGCAGTGGTGATGGGATGGCGTAAGGGAGAAGTGTTGCAGTGGTGATGGGATGGCGTAAGGGAGAAGTGTTGCAGTGGTGATGGGATGGCGTAAGGGAGAAGTATTGCAGTGGTGATTGGAAGGCGTGAAAGTGCTAACGAGTTGCTTCTGAAATGTGAGATTGATGTGGAATGCCAGCAAGATTGTGTATCTGAGGAAGGTGTATGTGAGTGTGTGGTGGGGGGGGGGGAGGGGTTGAGTGCTTATGGAGGGCTTAAGAGCTGTGTTTGTAGGGACGGCTGTATAATTTTTTATAGGGAGTTGAGTGTGTTTGTGCTTTAAGTGTTGACGTTTGTTGGGGTGGGGTTAAGTGTATATCCTCCCTGTGTGTCCGTAGATGGTTCCTTCCTGTGTGTCCGTAGATGGTTCCTTCCTGTGTGTCCGTAGATGGTTCCTTCCTGTGTGTCCGTGGATGGTTCCTTCCTGTGTGTCCGTAGATTTTTCCTTCCTGTGTGTCCGTAGATTTTTCCTTCCTGTGTGTCCGTGGATGGTTCCTTCCTGTGTGTCCGTAGATTTTTCCTTCCTGTGTGTCCGTAGATTTTTCCTTCCTGTGTGTCCGTAGATTTTTCCTTCCTGTGTGTCCGTTGATGGTTCCTTCCTGTGTGTCCGTAGATGGTTCCTTCCTGTGTGTCCGTGGATGGTTCCTTCCTGTGTGTCCGTAGATAGTTCCTTCCTGTGTGTCCGTAGATGGTTCCTTCCTGTGTGTCCGTAGATGGTTCCTTCCTGTGTGTCCGTAGATGGTTCCTTCCTGTGTGTCCGTAGATGGTTCCTTCCTGTGTGTCCGTGGATGGTTCCTTCCTGTGTGTCCGTGGATGGTTCCTTCCTGTGTGTCCGTGGATGGTTCCTTCCTGTGTGTCCGTAGATGGTTCCTTCCTGTGTGTCCGTGGATGGTTCCTTCCTGTGTGTCCGTAGATGGTTCCTTCCTGTGTGTCCGTGGATGGTTCCTTCCTGTGTGTCCGTAGACGGTTCCTTCCTGTGTGTCCGTAGATGGTTCCTCTGTCCAAAGTTGACGGACTGATTACATCATTTTTACTTCATTACTACTGCTGCCTTTGTATATGACTGAAGAAGCCTACTGTGTAGGCGATACGTTTCATCGGTCAAGACACCCAACTGTTGCACGTCTTAATTTTCCGAGACTAAGATAAGTTTAGATTTAGAAAAAAATATAGGTAAGTAAGTTAGACACATGTGCAACTCTTGGGTATCTTTATTGAGGACACGTTTCGCCACACAGTGGCTTCATCAGTCCATACAAAGGATAAACTAGAACAGGAGGAGAATGAGGTAATCAGTCCCTCAACCTTGAGTCGATGCGGTCAGTCCATCAATCTTGAATAGAATACGGCATATGAGCGGAGAAGCAGCTTATATACCGTAGACAGGTGAGGTGCAGCAGTCGTAGGTGGTGTCACATTTGTCCAATGTGGAAGTAGGTCGTGCCCAAGGGTTAGGCAAGCGAAGAATTCCCAAGTATTAAGATCCCAAGAAGTTGCAGTGTCTGACTTACGGTATATAAGCTGCTTCTCCGCTCATATGCCGTATTCTATTCAAGATTGATGGACTGACCACATCGACTCAAGGTTGAGGGACTGATTACCTCAGTCCTTTGTATGGACTGATGAAGCCACTGTGTGGCGAAACGTTTCCTCAATAAAGATTCACAAGAGTTGCACATGTCTAATTTATCAAAATGACGGTTCTCTGAACCATTCTTCTACAAGGGGGGTTTTGGCGAGGAATCAACAAGGGGGTTTTGGCGGGGAATAAACAAGGGGGTTTTGGCGGGGAATAAACAAGGGGGTTTTGGCGGGGAATAAACAAGGGGGTTTTGGCGGGGAATAAACAAGGGGATTTTGGCGGGGAATAAACAAGGGGGTTTTGGTGGGGAATAAACAAGGGGGTTTTGGCGGGGAATCGTCAAGGTTTTGGCGGGAGAAACAAAAAAAAATGAAAATGGCGGCGCGCAAGGGTGGAATAATCAGTTTGGGCGGGAGATTGTGTCAACAAAACAAACAGTGAGTATTTACCCGTTAGACATTTCGCCTGGAATTAATTCGTACGTGTAACTTCAGTTAGTCAGATGGAGGGTAGTTGAACACAGCTGCTGGAGGGTAATAGTGTTGAACACAGATGCTGGAGGGTAGTTTGTTGAATACAGCTGCTGGAGGGTAGTTTGTTGAACACAGCTGCTGGAGGGTAGTTGAACACAGCTGCTGGAGGGTAGTTGAACACAGCTGCTGGAGGGTAGTTGAACACAGCTGCTGGAGGGTAGTTTGTTGAATACAGCTGCTGGAGGGTAGTTTGTTGAACACAGCTGCTGGAGGGTAGTTTGTTGAACACAGCTGCTGGAGGGTAGTTTGTTGAACACAGCTGCTGGAGGGTAGTTGAACACAGCTGCTGGAGGGTAGTTGTTGAACACAGCTGCTGGAGGGTAGTTGAACACAGCTGCTGGAGGGTAGTTGTTGAACACAGCTGCTGGAGGGTAGTTGAACAGAGCTGCTGGAGGGTAGTTGAACACAGCTGCTGGAGGGTAGTTGTTGAACACAGCTGCTGGAGGGTAGTTGAACACAGCTGCTGGAGGGTAGTTGAACACAGCTGCTGGAGGGTAGTTGAACACAGTTGCTGGAGGGTAGTTGAACACAGCTGCTGGAGGGTAGTTGAACAAAGCTGCTGGAGGGTAGTTGAACACAGCTGCTGGAGGGTAGTTGAACACAGCTGCTGGAGGGTAGTTGAACACAGCTGCTGGAGGGTAGTTGAACACAGCTGCTGGAGGGTAGTTGAACACAGCTGCTGGAGGGTAGTTGAACACAGCTGCTGGAGGGTAGTTGAACACAGCTGCTGGAGGGTAGTTGAACACAGCTGCTGGAGGGTAGTTGAACACAGCTGCTGGAGGGTAGTTGAACACAGCTGCTGGAGGGTAGTTGAACACAGCTGCTGGAGGGTAGTTGAACACAGCTGCTGGAGGGTAGTTGAACACAGCTGCTGGAGGGTAGTTGAACACAGCTGCTGGAGGGTAGTTGAACACAGCTGCTGGAGGGTAGTTGAACACAGCTGCTGGAGGGTAGTTGAACACAGCTGCTGGAGGGTAGTTGAACACAGCTGCTGGAGGGTAGTTGAACACAGCTGCTGGAGGGTAGTTGAACACAGTTGCTGGAGGGTAGTTGAACACAGCTGCTGGAGGGTAGTTGAACACAGCTGCTGGAGGGTAGTTGAACACAGCTGCTGGAGGGTAGTTGAACACAGCTGCTGGAGGGTAGTTGAACACAGTTGCTGGAGGGTAGTTGAACACAGCTGCTGGAGGGTAGTTGAACACAGCTGCTGGAGGGTAGTTGAACACAGCTGCTGGAGGGTAGTTGAACACAGCTGCTGGAGGGTAGTTGAACACAGCTGCTGGAGGGTAGTTGAACACAGCTGCTGGAGGGTAGTTGAACACAGCTGCTGGAGGGTAGTTGAACACAGTTGCTGGAGGGTAGTTGAACACAGCTGCTGGAGGGTAGTTGAACACAGCTGCTGGAGGGTAGTTGAACACAGCTGCTGGAGGGTAGTTGAACACAGCTGCTGGAGGGTAGTTGAACACAGCTGCTGGAGGGTAGTTGAACACAGCTGCTGGAGGGTAGTTGAACACAGCTGCTGGAGGGTAGTTGAACACAGCTGCTGGAGGGTAGTTGAACACAGCTGCTGGAGGGTAGTTGAACACAGCTGCTGGAGGGTAGTTGAACACAGCTGCTGGAGGGTAGTTGAACACAGCTGCTGGAGGGTAGTTGAACACAGCTGCTGGAGGGTAGTTGTTGAACACAGCTGCTGGAGGGTAGTTGAACACAGCTGCTGGAGGGTAGTTGAACACAGTTGCTGGAGGGTAGTTGAACACAGCTGCTGGAGGGTAGTTGAACACAGCTGCTGGAGGGTAGTTGAACACAGCTGCTGGAGGGTAGTTGAACACAGCTGCTGGAGGGTAGTTGAACACAGCTGCTGGAGGGTAGTTGAACACAGCTGCTGGAGGGTAGTTGAACACAGCTGCTGGAGGGTAGTTGAACACAGCTGCTGGAGGGTAGTTGAACACAGCTGCTGGAGGGTAGTTGAACACAGCTGCTGGAGGGTAGTTGAACACAGCTGCTGGAGGGTAGTTGAACACAGCTGCTGGAGGGTAGTTGAACACAGCTGCTGGAGGGTAGTTGAACACAGCTGCTGGAGGGTAGTTGAACACAGCTGCTGGAGGGTAGTTGAACACAGCTGCTGGAGGGTAGTTGAACACAGCTGCTGGAGGGTAGTTGAACACAGCTGCTGGAGGGTAGTTGAACACAGCTGCTGGAGGGTAGTTGAACACAGCTGCTGGAGGGTAGTTGAACACAGCTGCTGGAGGGTAGTTGAACACAGCTGCTGGAGGGTAGTTGAACACAGCTGCTGGAGGGTAGTTGAACACAGCTGCTGGAGGGTAGTTGAACACAACGGCCGCCAAGGTATGTCTTCGTCAACTCAAAGCTGTATTCTTAGTGTTGAGCATATTAAAGAAATGAATGCGTAATTGTTTAAATTAGCGTGATTTTATAGTATATTGTGGGCGGGGTTTAATGTATGTTTTGTGTAGATGTGTTTCTCTCTCTGTATCTCTCTCCCAATTCTTAAACTTCAGCCTGCGTTGCTATTGCTCCTTTCCGGCTCCTTCGACCATAGCATATGTTCCTCCTGTCATGGTGAGGAGGTATACTATGCTCCTGTCATGGTGAGGTATACTATGCTCCTGTCATGGTGAGGAGGTATACTATGCTCCTGTCATGGTTGTCATGGTGAGAAGGTATACTATGCTCCTGTCATGGTGAGGTATACTATGCTCCTGTCATGGTGAGAAGGTATACTAGGCTCCTGTCATGGTGAGGAGGTATACTATGCTCCTGTCATGGTGAGGTATACTATGCTCCTGTCATGGTGAGGAGGTATACTATACTCCTGTCATGGTGAGAAGGTATACTATGTTCCTGTCATGGTGAGGTATACTATGCTCCTGTCATGGTGAGAAGGTATACTATGCTCCTGTCATGGTGAGGTATACTATGCTCCTGTCTTGGTGAGGTATACTATGCTCCTGTCATGGTGAGGTATACTATGCTCCTGTCATGGTGAGAAGGTATACTATGCTCCTGTCATGGTGAGAAGGTATACTATGCTCCTGTCATGGTGAGGTATACTATGCTCCTGTCATGGTGAGGAGGTATACTATGCTCCTGTCATGGTGAGGTATACTATGCTCCTGTCATGGTGAGGAGGTATACTATGCTCCTGTCATGGTGAGGAGGTATACTATGCTCCTCTCATGGTGAGGAGGTATACTATGCTCCTGTCATGGTGAGGAGGTATACTATGCTCCTCTCATGGTGAGGAGGTATACTATGCTCCTGTCATGGTGAGGAGGTATACTATGCTCCTCTCATGGTGAGGAGGTATACTATGCTCCTGTCATGGTGAGAAGGTATACTATGCTCCTGTCATGGTGAGAAGGTATACTATGCTCCTGTCATGGTGAGAAGGTATACTATGCTCCTGTCATGGTGAGAAGGTATACTATGCTCCTGTCATGGTGAGAAGGTATACTATGCTCCTCATGGTGAGAAGGTATACTATGCTCCTGTCATGGTGAGGAGGTATACTATGCTCCTGTCATGGTGAGGTATACTATGCTCCTGTCATGGTGAGGAGGTATACTATGCTCCTGTCATGGTGAGGAGGTATACTATGCTCCTGTCATGGTGAGGAGGTATACTATGCTCCTGTCATGGTGAGGTATACTATGCTCCTGTCATGGTGAGGAGGTATACTATGCTCCTGTCATGGTGAGGAGGTATACTATGCTCCTGTCATGGTGAGGTATACTATGCTCCTGTCATGGTGAGGAGGTATACTATGCTCCTGTCATGGTGAGGAGGTATACTATGCTCCTGTCATGGTGAGGAGGTATACTATGCTCCTGTCATGGTGAGGTATACTATGCTCCTGTCATGGTGAGAAGGTATACTATGCTCCTGTCATGGTGAGAAGGTATACTATGCTCCTGTCATGGTGAGGTATACTATGCTCCTGTCATGGTGAGGTATACTATGCTCCTGTCATGGTGAGGTATACTATGCTCCTGTCATGGTGAGGTATACTATGCTCCTGTCATGGTGAGAAGGTATACTATGCTCCTGTCATGGTGAGAAGGTATACTATGCTCCTGTCATGGTGAGGAGGTATACTATGCTCCTGTCATGGTGAGAAGGTATACTATGCTCCTGTCATGGTGAGAAGGTATACTATGCTCCTCTCATGGTGAGAAGGTATACTATGCTCCTCATGGTGAGAAGGTATACTATGCTCCTCTCATGGTGAGGAGGTATACTATGCTCCTGTCATGGTGAGAAGGTATACTAGGCTCCTGTCATGGTGAGAAGGTATACTATGCTCCTCATGGTGAGAAGGTATACTATGCTCCTCTCATGGTGAGGAGGTATACTATGCTCCTGTCATGGTGAGAAGGTATACTATGCTCCTGTCATGGTGAGGAGGTATACTATGCTCCTGTCATGGTGAGGTATACTATGCTCCTGTCATGGTGAGGAGGTATACTATGCTCCTGTCATGGTGAGGAGGTATACTATGCTCCTGTCATGGTGAGGTATACTATGCTCCTGTCATGGTGAGGTATACTATGCTCCTGTCATGGTGAGGAGGTATACTATGCTCCTGTCATGGTGAGGAGGTATACTATGCTCCTGTCATGGTGAGGTATACTATGCTCCTGTCATGGTGAGGAGGTATACTATGCTCCTGTCATGGTGAGGAGGTATACTATGCTCCTGTCATGGTGAGGAGGTATACTATGCTCCTGTCATGGTGAGGAGGTATACTATGCTCCTGTCATGGTGAGGTATACTATGCTCCTGTCATGGTGAGAAGGTATACTATGCTCCTGTCATGGTGAGAAGGTATACTATGCTCCTGTCATGGTGAGGTATACTATGCTCGTGTCATGGTGAGGAGGTATACTATGCTCCTGTCATGGTGAGGTATACTATGCTCCTGTCATGGTGAGGTATACTATGCTCCTGTCATGGTGAGAAGGTATACTATGCTCCTGTCATGGTGAGAAGGTATACTATGCTCCTGTCATGGTGAGGAGGTATACTATGCTCCTGTCATGGTGAGAAGGTATACTATGCTCCTGTCATGGTGAGAAGGTATACTATGCTCCTGTCATGGTGAGAAGGTATACTATGCTCCTCATGGTGAGAAGGTATACTATGCTCCTCTCATGGTGAGGAGGTATACTATGCTCCTGTCATGGTGAGAAGGTATACTAGGCTCCTGTCATGGTGAGAAGGTATACTATGCTCCTCATGGTGAGAAGGTATACTATGCTCCTCTCATGGTGAGGAGGTATACTATGCTCCTGTCAT
Source organism: Cherax quadricarinatus (assembly GCF_038502225.1). Classification (NCBI taxonomy): domain Eukaryota; kingdom Metazoa; phylum Arthropoda; class Malacostraca; order Decapoda; family Parastacidae; genus Cherax; species Cherax quadricarinatus. The sequence continues at coordinate 60,523,490 of NC_091298.1, forward strand.
GGTGAGAAGGTATACTATGCTCCTGTCATGGTGAGAAGGTATACTAGGCTCCTGTCATGGTGAGGTATACTATGCTCCTGTCATGGTGAGGTATACTATGCTCCTGTCATGGTGAGGAGGTATACTATACTCCTGTCATGGTGAGAAGGTATACTATGTTCCTGTCATGGTGAGGTATACTATGCTCCTGTCATGGTGAGAAGGTATACTATGCTCCTGTCATGGTGAGGTATACTATGCTCCTGTCATGGTGAGGTATACTATGCCCCTGTCATGGTGAGGTATACTATGCTCCTGTCATGGTGAGAAGGTATACTATGCTCCTGTCATGGTGAGGAGGTATACTATGCTCCTGTCATGGTGAGAAGGTATACTATGCTCCTGTCATGGTGAGAAGGTATACTATGCTCCTGTCATGGTGAGAAGGTATACTATGCTCCTGTCATGGTGAGGTATACTATGCTCCTGTCATGGTGAGGAGGTATACTATGCTCCTGTCATGGTGAGAAGGTATACTATGCTCCTGTCATGGTGAGAAGGTATACTATGCTCCTGTCATGGTGAGAAGGTATACTATGCTCCTGTCATGGATAAGTACTACCCTCCTGTCATGGATAAGTACTACCCTCCTGTCATGGAGAAGTACTACCCACCTGTCATGGAGAAGTACTACCCACCTGTCATGGAGAAGTACTACCCACCTGTCATGGAGAAGTACTACCCACCTGTCATGGAGAAGTACTACCCACCTGTCATGGATAAGTACTACCCACCTGTCATGGATAAGTACTACCCTCCTGTCATGGATAAGTACTACCCTCCTGTCATGGATAAGTACTACCCTCCTGTCATGGATAAGTACTACCCTCCTGTCATGGATAAGTACTACCCTCCTGCCATGGATAAGTACTACCCTCCTGTCATGGATAAGTACTACCCTCCTGTCATGGATAAGTACTACCCTCCTGTCATGGATAAGTACTACCCTCCTGTCATGGATAAGTACTACCCTCCTGTCATGGATAAGTACTACCCTCCTGTCATGGATAAGTACTACCCTCCTGTCATGGATAAGTACTACCCTCCTGTCATGGATAAGTACTACCCTCCTGTCATGGAGAAGTACTACCCACCTGTCATGGATAAGTACTACCCTCCTGTCATGGAGAAGTACTACCCACCTGTCATGGATAAGTACTACCCTCCTGTCATGGAGAAGTACTACCCTCCTGTCATGGAGAAGTACTACCCACCTGTCATGGATAAGTACTACCCACCTGTCATGGATAAGTACTACCCTCCTGTCATGGATAAGTACTACCCTCCTGTCATGGATAAGTACTACCCTCCTGTCATGGATAAGTACTACCCTCCTGTCATGGATAAGTACTACCCTCCTGTCATGGATAAGTACTACCCTCCTGCCATGGAGAAGTACTACCCACCTGTCATGGAGAAGTACTACCCTCCTGTCATGGGTAAATACTACCCTCCTGTCATGGAGAAGTACTACCCACCTGTCATGGAGAAGTACTACCCACCTGTCATGGAGAAGTACTACCCACCTGTCATGGAGAAGTACTACCCTCCTGTCATGGAGAAGTACTACCCACCTGTCATGGAGAAGTACTACCCACCTGTCATGGAGAAGTACTACCCTCCTGTCATGGAGAAGTACTACCCTCCTGTCATGGAGAAGTACTACCCACCTGTCATGGAGAAGTACTACCCACCTGTCATGGAGAAGTACTACCCACCTGTCATGGAGAAGTACTACCCTCCTGTCATGGGTAAGTACTACCCTCCTGTCATGGAGAAGTACTACCCACCTGTCATGGAGAAGTACTACCCACCTGTCATGGAGAAGTACTACCCTCCTGTCATGGATAAGTACTACCCTCCTGTCATGGGTAAGTACTACCCTCCTGTCATGGAGAAGTACTACCCTCCTGTCATGGAGAAGTACTACCCTCCTGTCATGGAGAAGTACTACCCACCTGTCATGGAGAAGTACTACCCTCCTGTCATGGATAAGTACTACCCTCCTGTCATGGATAAGTACTACCCTCCTGTCATGGATAAGTACTACCCACCTGTCATGGATAAGTACTACCCTCCTGTCATGGGTAAGTACTACCCTCCTGTCATGGATAAGTACTACCCACCTGTCATGGATAAGTACTACCCACCTGTCATGGATAAGTACTACCCACCTGTCATGGATAAGTACTACCCTCCTGTCATGGGTAAGTACTACCCTCCTGTCATGGATAAGTACTACCCTCCTGTCATGGATAAGTACTACCCTCCTGTCATGGATAAGTACTACCCTCCTGTCATGGGTAAGTACTACCCTCCTGTCATGGATAAGTACTACCCTCCTGTCATGGATAAGTACTACCCTCCTGTCATGGGTAAGTACTACCCTCCTGTCATGGATAAGTACTACCCACCTGTCATGGATAAGTACTACCCACCTGTCATGGATAAGTACTACCCACCTGTCATGGATAAGTACTACCCTCCTGTCATGGATAAGTACTACCCTCCTGTCATGGGTAAGTACTACCCTCCTGTCATGGATAAGTACTACCCACCTGTCATGGATAAGTACTACCCTCCTGTCATGGATAAGTACTACCCTCCTGTCATGGATAAGTACTACCCACCTGTCATGGATAAGTACTACCCTCCTGTCATGGATAAGTACTACCCTCCTGTCATGGGTAAGTACTACCCTCCTGTCATGGATAAGTACTACCCTCCTGTCATGGATAAGTACTACCCTCCTGTCATGGGTAAGTACTACCCTCCTGTCATGGATAAGTACTACCCACCTGTCATGGATAAGTACTACCCACCTGTCATGGATAAGTACTACCCACCTGTCATGGATAAGTACTACCCTCCTGTCATGGATAAGTACCACCCACCTGTCATGGATAAGTACTACCCTCCTGTCATGGATAAGTACTACCCACCTGTCTATATTCAGTAAGTCCTTTACTTTCCTGGGAAATTCTTAAATTTTATCGTGGTAATATTCGGTCAAGTTAGACCTCGTCTGAGGCCGGGAAGTCAGGACAGTAATCCCCAGATCTGTAAACAGGTAAGCTGTTAATATAACGGGTGATGAACAGATAACAGGACAGGTTAACAGATAATAGAACAGGTGGTAAACAGGAAACAGATTAACATATAACGGATTGTAAACAGATAACAGAAGTTAACAGACGGATAACATTGACTTCCTTCATGCCAGGGTGTTGTTGAAATAGTCAGGTACCAGACCTGAGGTACCCAGGCTCATGCCAGGCTGTTGTTGAAATAGTCAGGTACCAGACCTGAGGTACCCAGGCTCATGCCAGGCTGTTGTTGAAATAGTCAGGTACCAGACCTGAGGTACCCAGGCTCATGCCAGGCTGTTGTTGAAATAGTCAGGTACCAGACCTGAGGTACCCAGGCTCATGCCAGGCTGTTGTTGAAATAGTCAGGTACCAGACCTGAGGTACCCTGTGTATAAAATTTCGTTGTGCAAGACAGGTGGAAATAAATGGTATAAAATACCGACACAATGGAAATATAAACACATATGCAGTATAATGTGATCCTTTATTGACTACGTTTCGCCCACACAGTGGGCTTTTTCAAGTCACAAACAGAACTGTTTGTGACTTGAAAAAGCCCACTGTGTGGGCGAAACGTAGTCAATAAAGGATAACATTATACTGAATGTGTTTATATTTCCAGTGCAAGACAGGTATACAATACCGACAAGATGAAAGTTAAGACACTTGTGCAACATCTGGGTATCTTTATTGTAGACGTTTCGCCCTCCAGTGGCTTTATCAATACAGATTCTTGGACATAATTAGAAAACAGAAGAACTATATACAAAAGATGAGGTAATCAGTCCCTCAGAATAGAAGGGACTGAGGATTCCATAACCGTAGATAATGTTGGGTAAATGTTAGTACGTTTGTATTGTGGGTAAAAGAGGTGAGGCGGGGTTTACATGCTGCCCAGGTGAGGCGGGGTTTACATGCTGCCCAGGTGAGGTGGGGGTTTACATGCTGCCCAGGTGAGGCGGGGGTTTACATGCTGCCCAGGTGAGGCGGGGGTTTACATGCTGCCCAGGTGAGGTGGGGTTTACATGCTGCCCAGGTGAGGCGGGGGTTTACATGCTGCCCAGGTGAGGCGGGGGTTACATGCTGCCCAGGTGAGGCGGGGTTTACATGCTGTCCAGGTGAGGCGGGGGTTTACATGCTGCCCAGGTGAGGTGGGGTTTACATGCTGCCCAGGTGAGGCGGGGTTTACATGCTGCCCAGGTGAGGTGGGGTTTACATGCTGCCCAGGTGAGGTGGGGGTTACATGCTGCCCAGGTGAGGTGGGGTTTACATGCTGCCCAGGTGAGGTGGGGTTTACATGCTGCCCAGGTGAGGCGGGGGTTTACATGCTGCCCAGGTGAGGCGGGGTTTACATGCTGCCCAGGTGAGGCGGGGTTTACATGCTGCCCAGGTGAGGCGGGGTTTACATGCTGCCCAGGTGAGGTGGGGTTTACATGCTGCCCAGGTGAGGCGGGGTTTACATGCTGCCCAGGTGAGGCGGGGTTTACATGCTGCCCAGGTGAGGCGGGGTTTACATGCTGCCCAGGTGAGGTGGGGTTAACATGCTGCCCAGGTGAGGTGGGGTTAACATGCTGCCCAGGTGAGGCGGGGTTTACATGCTGCCCAGGTGAGGCGGGGTTTACATGCTGCCCAGGTGAGGTGGGGGTTTACATGCTGCCCAGGTGAGGTGGGGGTTTACATGCTGCCCAGGTGAGGCGGGGTTTACATGCTGCCCAGGTGAGGCGGGGGTTACATGGTGCCCAGGTGAGGTGGGGTTTACATGCTGCCCAGGTGAGGTGGGGTTTACATGCTGCCCAGGTGAGGTGGGGTTTACATGCTGCCCAGGTGAGGCGGGGTTTACATGCTGCCCAGGTGAGGCGGGGTTTACATGCTGCCCAGGTGAGGCGGGGTTTACATGCTGCCCAGGTGAGGTGGGGTTTACATGCTGCCCAGGTGAGGTGGGGTTTACATGCTGCCCAGGTGAGGCGGGGTTTACATGCTGCCCAGGTGAGGTGGGGTTTACATGCTGCCCAGGTGAGGCGGGGTTTACATGCTGCCCAGGTGAGGCGGGGTTTACATGCTGCCCAGGTGAGGCGGGGGTTACATGCTGCCCAGGTGAGGCGGCGTTTACATGCTGCCCAGGTGAGGCGGGGTTTACATGCTGCCCAGGTGAGGCGGGGTTTACATGCTGCCCAGGTGAGGCGGGGGTTACATGCTGCCCAGGTGAGGCGGGGGTTACATGCTGCCCAGGTGAGGCGGGGTTTACATGCTGCCCAGGTGAGGCGGGGTTTACATGCTGCCCAGGTGAGGCGGGGGTTACATGCTGCCCAGGTGAGGTGGGGTTTACATGCTGCCCAGGTGAGGCGGGGGTTTACATGCTGCCCAGGTGAGGTGGGGTTTACATGCTGCCCAGGTGAGGTGGGGTTTACATGCTGCCCAGGTAAGGTGGGGTTTACATGCTGCCCAGGTGAGGTGGGGTTTACATGCCCAGGTGAGGTGGGGTTTACAAACTGCCCAGGTGAGGTGGGGTTTACATGCTGCCAGGTGAGGTGGGGTTTACAAACTGCCCAGGTGAGGCAGGGTTTACAAACTGCCCAGGTGAGGCGGGGGTTTACAAACTGCCCAGGTGAGGCGGGGGTTTACAAACTGCCCAGGTGAGGCGGGGGTTTACAAACTGCCCAGGTGAGGCGGGGGTTTACAAACTGCCCAGGTGAGGCGGGGGTTTACAAACTGCCCAGGTGAGGCGGGGGTTTACAAACTGCCCAGGTGAGGCGGGGGTTTACAAACTGCCCAGGTGAGGCGGGGGTTTACAAACTGCCCAGGTGAGGCGGGGGTTTACAAACTGCCCAGGTGAGGCGGGGGTTTACAAACTGCCCAGGTGAGGCGGGGGTTTACAAACTGCCCAGGTGAGGCGGGGGTTTACAAACTGCCCAGGTGAGGCGGGGGTTTACAAACTGCCCAGGTGAGGCGGGGGTTTACAAACTGCCCAGGTGAGGCGGGGGTTTACAAACTGCCCAGGTGAGGCGGGGGTTTACAAACTGCCCAGGTCTGTGTTTCATTCACCGTGTCTTTAGCAATGTGTGGTAGCTTCAGTAGTTATTTGAGCTGTGACTGGTATACCTGTGACCGGTTTCGAGAGTTTTCATATTCCTGCAGCCTGGTCGAGGACCAGGAGCTACACACATGGTGTGGCTGTATCAACATCCGGGGTCCCAGACTATTCAACATCTTTCCAGAAGATATCAGAAACACTGCTGGAACAAGTGTAGAAGTCTTCAGGAGGAAACTGGACAAGTATCTTCACCAGGTGCTAGATCAACCAGGCTGTGATAGATATGTGGGGCAGCGGGCCTCCAGCAACAACAGCCCGGTTGACCAGGCAAGCAACCGGGAGTAGAAAAACTCTGGGAACTCATCAAAGGTAAAGGTGGCTAAGACACAATATCCACAACAACCTTGAATTGAGACTTTCGCCCAACGTTCAGCTATGTCATTATGAGGTCAAGTGTCACCGTACAGTTTGTGTATTTTGTGTGTCTACCTGGAGAGGGTTTCGGGGGGGGGGTCAGCGCCCCCGCGGCCCGGGCTATGACCAGGCCTATAACTATACATTATTCTTGTAGATCATAGTTGTGAGATCTTCCAGTATTATAAGGTTACACTTCCGCTCTGTTGAATCACTCGAGTTTGTCGTATACTGCTTCAGTGTTTCTGTTATTTTTCCACGAGGGAGCAACTGAGGTTTGTCCTCACTGAGCACGACTCGAGTACAAACACAGACTGTGCTCCTGGTGGTGCCTGCCTGCCAGGGTAAACAAACTCCTTGAAACAGGTTACAGGTATATCACAGGTACGTGTCGTCACAATAAGCGTGTACATGTTGTGTACTTGTATATGGTACATGCTAACCGGTGTTTTTATTTATACAATATTTTATCAGTTTCCCCTTTAAAATATAGATTTTGGGGTCAGGTTTCATTTATAATTATTATTTGTGTCTTTACACACTATAACATCAGTTACGATACTGACGAGTGGAAGACTAAGACACGTTTGCAACATCTGCGTATCTTCATTGCTGAATCGTGTCGCCTGCACAGAAGGTGTCTTCAGTCGAATACGGTATATAACAGCGGAAACAGTGGTAGTTTGACGTGATCAGTCCGTCACCCTTGGTGGGAGGTGGTTAGTCCCTCAGGCCTAGAGCACAGGCATGTGACCAGACCTTATGCACTAGCGCAGAAGTGAGGTGAAGCAGCTAGAGTTGACGTCACAAGTGAGCGTGGCCCACTAATGTAAGTTCTTCTTTCACATGTGTAAGATGTAAGAGACAAAATACAATACAAGGCCCTCAGTGGGCAGTCATGTTGAATATTATAAATGGGCAGTATCTGCGTGTCTTCAATAGAGGCTCCAGGATAGTGGCAAAACATTGATTGTAGAGATTTTGTTTGACATTTCAGAGAGTTCATTATTAAGTCAGTATGCGGGGAAACGTTGTAAAGACTCGCCAGTGTCTCGCCCATCTTCAGTAAAGATAGTCAGGTGTTGCATATATTTTATACAACATGAGGGAGGTGTAGAGCAGTAATGTAGCATTGAAAATTGAGTTGGGCAAATGTTTTGTTAGTGGGATGAATTGTAAAGGACCTGCCTAGTATGGGCCAACAGGCCTCCTGCAGTGTTCCTCCTTTCTTATGTTCTTACGTAATACTTTCGGCCACTCGGCTCACACAAGGAATCAGTCACTCTGCCTTTAGTTTTGAAAACTCTTAAAAAGGCTCTGAAACTACAAAGGATTACAAGACAAAGATAACAGAGGACTGGGAGACTAAATCCCATTGTCTCCGGATTATAAGACGCACTTCTTTTTTCAAAATCTTTATCTCGGAATCACTCTGCGTCCTTCGCGGTGAAAATCAGGCTTGAAATACAATTCTACTTGAAGAGAATTTCGCTCCGTTCTATTTTTCCGATATATTTCATGCTAGATTTAGGGTGCGTCCTATATACCGATGTTTCTTATATGCCGCAAAGTACAGTGTTCTACCACCAAGGCTGAGGGATTGATTGCCTCAAACTCTCCACATTTCGCCTGTCTCCAGGATTTCTTCCACATGCTCTGCGGATTAACTCGCTGTTTGACACCTACAGGTTTAGCGATTATTCGTTTATTCTGAAACTGAAATATCAGTAAAACAAAAAAATTCAGTCTTGGAAGAAAAATACGAAGGGACAAACTGGCAGCAAATCAACTGCGCCAAATAAACTGACTTTTAATTAAGGGACCAAAGCTCGTAGTTTGAGCACCTTCACCCCTCTCCCCTCCATATCAAGGTGGGGAGAGTGGTCCCTTGATGCTGGTGAAGGGCTCTTGATTAAAGAAACTGGAGCCACGTTTTCCCTTACACGAAACAAACCTGATAAACTCCCACTGACCCAGGATCTTTGTTGTGATGGAACCAACTAGGTTAGACATGATTGACCACGAACCAGGTGTTGACACTACCTCTAGACACTTCCTAGGCTGCATGACTATGAACCAGGTGTTGACACTACCTCTAGACACTTCCTAGGCTGCATGACTATGAACCAGGTGTTGACACTACCTCTAGACACTTCCTAGGCTGCATGACTATGAACCAGGCGTTGAGACTACCTCTAGTCGTCATGCAGGAGGTCTGCTTGACGACTTCCTCGTCATTCAGGGTGTTGGTGCTGGCATGCCAGTAGAGGAACACAGACAGTAAAGTAACTAGTGCAGGCGGCTTCATTTGTAATATAATGGTGTTCTCCACCCTCTCACAGACCCCCTCCTGCCTCATTCCCCTTCCCCTCCTTCCCCCTCCCTAACGTCCCCTCTCCCTCAAAGAGTTCCCTTCTCTCCCAGCCCTTCCCTCTCCCTCCTTCCCCTCACACTGGAAAGGCGTCCGTAGATCGATCCATACTGTACCTCCCTCAGATTCCCCTCTCTGTCTCTCTCTGTCTCTGTCTCTGTCTCTCTCTCTGTCTCTCTCTCTCTCTCTCTCTCTCTCTCTCTCTCTCTCTCTCTCTCTCTCTCTCTCTCTCCACTGGGTTTTATGAGGTTAGGTTAAGGGTTCCTAACTTTATTTACAAGGCAAGAGCTGTTACCCACATCAGCTACTTTTAAAGCTTTTTGTTATGAGACACGTCAATAGAGAACAGGGTGGAGTTGGAGCCAGCGGTGGGCCAGCAGTGGGCCAGCGGTTTCATTTAGTTAACTGACTTTAATTTTGTTGATGTCCTTATGCTTTACGAACATTTTCTGGACCTCTCTCTCTCTCTCTCTCTCTCTCTCTCTCTCTCTCTCTCTCTCTCTCTCTCTCTCTAACCCTTTTCCACTCAATTATTATGGAACAAAATTAAACCCCTCAATGATGTTCCCTGAAGTCGGTGAGGGGATTTTGATCCAAGGAATTGAACCCGTCCTCTAATTGGATCATATATATATATATATATATATATATATATATATATATATATATATATATATATATATATATATATATATATATATATATATCTACACTAAACAGGTGATATCACAATATACAAAACAACCACTGTGAAAAAATAGTGAACTTCCAGGCGCTTTCGTGATTTCTCACATTATCAACAGATCCTTGATAATGTGAGAAATTACGAAAGCGCTTGGAAGTTCACTACTATTTCATGGTTATTTTGTATCTTGTGATATCACCTGTTTAATATGTGTGTGTGATTGTGTATATTTGTGTGTGTGTGTGTGTGTGTGTGTGTGTGTGTGTGTGTGTGTGTGTGTGTGTGTGTGTGTGTGTGTGTGTGTGTGTGTGTGTACACGTGTACTTGTTTGCACACTTGTTTGTATTCTCTAAATCAGCATCAAGGAACGTCCCTCAAGTGAGGTTCCTTGACGTTGGTGAGGGGCTCTTGATTTATGGAAATGGATCTGTGCTCCAGTTCCCTGAATTGAGTCTGAATGCCTTCCATCCCTCCCCCACACAAGCACTGTATAATCCCTACGTGTTTAGCGCTCCACCATGATAATATGGAAGGAGTGTGGTACACAAAACACCGAACTGTCAGCCAACACATTGCTTAGTGTTACAGCAGTGTACTGATGGTACTACCCAGTGTACTGATGGTACTACCCAGTGTACTGATGGTACTACCCAGTGTACTGATGGTACTACCCAGTGTACTGATGGTACTACCCAGTGTACTGATGGTACTACCCAGTGTACTGATGGTACTACCCAGTGTACTGATGGTACTACCCAGTGTACTGATGGTACTACCCAGTGTACTGATGGTACTACCCAGTGTACTGATGGTACTACCCAGTGTACTGATGGTACTACCCAGTGTACTGATGGTACTACCCAGTGTACTGATGGTACTACCCAGTGTACTGATGGTACTACCCAGTGTACTGATGGTACTACCCAGTGTACTGATGGTACTACCCAGTGTACTGATGGTACTACCCAGTGTACTGATGGTACTACCCAGTGTACTGATGGTACTACCCAGTGTGCTGATGGTACTACCCAGTGTACTGATGGTACTACCCAGTGTACTGATGGTACTACCCAGTGTACTGATGGTACTACCCAGTGTACTGATGGTACTACCCAGTGTACTGATGGCACTACCCAGTGTACTGATGGCACTACCCAGTGTACTGATGACACTACCCAGTGTACTGATGGTACTACCCAGTGTACTGATGGTACTACCCAGTGTACTGATGGTACTACCCAGTGTACTGATGGTACTACCCAGTGTGCTGATGGTACTACCCAGTGTACTGATGGTACTACCCAGTGTGCTGATGGTACTACCCAGTGTACTGATGGTACTACCCAGTGTGCTGATGGTACTACCCAGTGTACTGATGGTACCACCCAGTGTACTGATGGTACTACCCAGTGTACTGATGGTACTACCCAGTGTACTGATGGTACCACCCAGTGTGCTGATGGTACTACCCAGTGTACTGATGGTACTACCCAGTGTACTGATGGTACTACCCAGTGTGCTGATGGTACTACCCAGTGTACTGATGGTACCACCCAGTGTACTGATGGTACTACCCAGTGTACTGATGGCACTACCCAGTGTGCTGATGGTACTACCCAGTGTACTGATGGTACCACCCAGTGTACTGATGGTACTACCCAGTGTACTGATGGTACTACCCAGTGTACTGATGACACTACCCAGTGTACTGATGGTACCACCCAGTGTACTGATGGTACTACCCAGTGTACTGATGGTACTACCCAGTGTACTGATGGTACCACCCAGTGTACTGATGGTACTACCCAGTGTACTGATGGTACTACCCAGTGTACTGATGGTACTACCCAGTGTACTGATGGTACTACCCAGTGTACTGATGGTACTACCCAGTGTACTGATGGTACTACCCAGTGTACTGATGGTACTACCCAGTGTACTGATGGCACTACCCAGTGTACTGATGGCACTACCCAGTGTACTGATGACACTACCCAGTGTACTGATGACACTACCCAGTGTACTGATGGTACTACCCAGTGTACTGATGGTACTACCCAGTGTACTGATGGTACTACCCAGTGTACTGATGGTACTACCCAGTGTACTGATGACACTACCCAGTGTACTGATGACACTACCCAGTGTACTGATGACACTACCCAGTGTACTGATGGTACTACCCAGTGTACTGATGGCACTACCCAGTGTACTGATGGCACTACCCAGTGTACTGATGGCACTACCCAGTGTACTGATGACACTACCCAGTGTACTGATGACACTACCCAGTGTACTGATGGTACTACCCAGTGTACTGATGACACTACCCAGTGTACTGATGACACTACCCAGTGTACTGATGACACTACCCAGTGTACTGATGGTACTACCCAGTGTACTGATGGTACTACCCAGTGTACTGATGATACTACCCAGTGTACTGATGGTACTACCCAGTGTACTGATGGTACTACCCAGTGTACTGATGACACTACCCAGTGTACTGATGACACTGCCCAGTGTACTGATGACACTGCCCAGTGTACTGATGACACTGCCCAGTGTACTGATGACACTGCCCAGTGTACTGATGACACTACCCAGTGTACTGATGACACTACCCAGTGTACTGATGACACTACCCAGTGTACTGATGACACTACCCAGTGTACTGATGACACTGCCCAGTGTACTGATGGTACTGCCCAGTGTACTGATGACACTACCCAGTGTACTGATGACACTACCCAGTGTACTGATGACACTACCCAGTGTACTGATGACACTACCCAGTGTACTGATGACACTGCCCAGTGTACTGATGACACTACCCAGTGTACTGATGACACTACCCAGTGTACTGATGACACTACCCAGTGTACTGATGACACTACCCAGTGTACTGATGACACTACCCAGTGTACTGATGGTACTACCCAGTGTACTGATGGTACTACCCAGTGTACTGATGGTACTACCCAGTGGACTGATGGTACTACCCAGTGTACTGATGACACTACCCAGTGTACTGATGACACTACCCAGTGTACTGATGACACTACCCAGTGGACTGATGACACTACCCAGTGTACTGATGACACTACCCAGTGGACTGATGACACTACCCAGTGTACTGATGGTACTACCCAGTGTACTGATGGTACTACCCAGTGTACTGATGACACTACCCAGTGTACTGATGGTACTACCCAGTGTACTGATGACACTACCCAGTGTACTGATGGTACTACCCAGTGTACTGATGGTACTACCCAGTGTACTGATGACACTACCCAGTGTACTGATGGTACTACCCAGTGTACTGATGGTACTACCCAGTGTACTGATGGTACTACCCAGTGTACTGATGACACTACCCAATGGACTGATGAATAAGAGTCATGTACAACACTTGTGTACTTAAGTATTGTAAATAACCAACATTGTTACAATGTACTTACAAGATCTCAATAAACTGGGCCATTTTTAGCCACCAAATTACAGTACAAAGGCAGGATAGGAAGCAGAAAAAGGCGACGAACCTGTTCTACCGTAGGGAGTCGAGTTGATGAGGTGTGATTCAGACTTTTTAATTGCATACAGGAGGTATTTGAGGTTTAAGGTTGGTTAATGGGGTTGAAAGCCTGTCAGCTACGGGCCGTGGGGGCGTTGACCCCCGAAAGTCTCTCCAGGTATACTTGAGGGTCATTAAGGTCGCATCTCGCCTGTTCATCAGTCTAGGATACAGTAAGTCCTCGCTTGACGTCGTCAGCAGGTTCTTGAAAACTGCAACTTTAAGTGAAACGACGTATAACGAAGCCAAATTTACTACAGGGTAATTGATGTAAACAGTGGTGCAGAGTGCACCTTCAGCACTCACTGCAACAGTGTTGAATCGCCTACCACCAAGCAGTTCAGAAACGAACGTGAAAACTCCACATAAACAGTAACCCCGGCCGGGAATCTATTTTTATCAGCGTTATAACGAAACGACGTTAAGTGAGGATTCATTGTACTTTAATGCTTAAATTAGCAATTAAACTATACTGAGAGGCACTTCATGGTAAATATCCTGTGTGTGAGGTGATGCAACGGCAGGAAATAATGGTGTGATACAACAAGATAATCAACAGACTGGTACACTAAAACGGGAGGTTAATAAATATAATTATTTACTACAAATACATGGTATACAGGCCTAGCTGACATCAATGACATACTACTATATATACAGGCCTAGCTGACATCAATGACATACTACTATATATACAGGCCTAGCTGACATGAATGACATACTACTATGTATACAGGCCTAGCTGACATCAACGACATACTACTATATATACAGGTCTGACATCAGTGACATACTACTATATATACAGGTCTAACTGACATCAATGACACTATATATACAGGTCTAACTGACATCAATGACATACTACTCTACAGGTCTAACTGACATCAATGACATACTACGATATATACAGGTCTATTGGACATCAATGACATACTGCTATATATACAGGCCTAGCTGACATCAATGACATACTATATATACAGGTTTAACTGACATCAGTGACATACTACTATAAATACAGGTCTGACATCAATGACATACTACTATATATACAGGTCTAACTGACATCAATGACATACTACTCTATATACAGGTCTAACTGACATCAGTGACATACTACTATAAATACAGGTCTGACATCAATGACATACTACTATATATACAGGTCTGACATCAGTGACATACTATATATACAGGTCTAACTGACATCAGTGACATACTACTATATATACAGGTCTAACTGACATCAATGACATACTACTCTATATACAGGTCTAACTGACATAAGTGACATACTATATATACAGGTCTAACTGACAATGACATACTACTATATATACAGGCCTAGCTGACATCAATGACATACTATATATACAGGTCTGACATCAATGACATACTACTATATATACAGGTCTAGCTGACATCAATGACATACTATATATACAGGTCTGACATCAATGACATACTACTATATATACAGGTCTAACTGACATCAATGACATACTACTCGATATACAGGTCTGACATCAGTGACATACTACATAGAAAGCCGCTTGTTATGCTGAACATTTCGGGCAGTTAGGTCAATTTTTGTCCCCAGGATGCGACCCGCACCAGCTGACTAGCACCCAGGTACCCATTCTACTGAGTCAACATGGACAACCAGTGTAAGGAAACACACCCAATGTTTCCACCCTCACCTGGAATCGAACGCGGACACCTCAGTGTGTGAAGCGAGAGCTTTGCCTACCAGTCCACGAGCCACGGCACCAGATAACGTATGAAACTTCGTGGTACAAGATGCAATACAAATGTGATTTTTAGTTCATTCTTTTCCTCTTTTTCATTCTTTTCCTTCAATTGTCTGTCTTTTCTTTTTTTCCTTTTCTTTATTCAATTCTTTTTATTTTTCTGCCTTTATCGCCTTTCTACATTTTTCTTCATTTATTTTCCTTCTCTTTTCTGTTTTCATCATTTACCTGCCTTTTTCTTTCCCTTGTTTTTCCTTGCTTTCCTCCCTGTTTCCTCCCTTGTTTCTTTCCTTTCCTCCCTTTTTTCCCCCCTCGCTTTCCTCCCTGTTTCCCTCCTTGCTTTCCTCCCTGTTTCCTCCCTTGTTTCTTTCCTTTCCTCCCTTTTTTCCCCCCTCGCTTTCCTCCCTGTTTCCCTCCTTGCTTTCCTCCCTGTTTCCTCCCTTGTTTCTTTCCTTTCCTCCCTTTTTTCCCCCCTCGCTTTCCTCCCTGTTTCCCTCCTTGCTTTCCTCCCTGTTTCCCTCCTTGCTTTCCTCCCTGTTTCCTCCCTTGTTTCTTTCCTCCCTTTTTTCCCCCCTCGCTTTCCTCCCTGTTTCCCTCCTTGCTTTCCTCCTTGCTTTCCTCCCTTGCTTGCTCCCTTGCTTGCTCCCTGCCGGTAGTTCCTTCAAGCACAATATCCAGGGAAGACACTATACATCCACAGACTTAATAATTCTCCCGGGTAATGTAATTAAGGAGAAATTTTGTCAGTAATTCGGCCATTAAGGCGGCAGTTAGGAAGGAAGGGTTAGGATAGTAAGGTGCAAGAATTGACCAAGTGCTTTAAGAGGGTATTAATGTGTGTGTGTGTGTGTGTGTGTGTGTGTGTGTGTGTGTGTGAGGGGCGATGTAACGTTCATGATGTTTGTGTGTACTCGCCTAGTTGTACTCATCTAGTTGAGGTTGCAGGGGTCGATTCAGAGCTCCTGGCCCCGCCTCTTCACTGGTCGCTACTAGGTCACTCTCCCTGAACCTTGAGCTTTATCATACCTCTGCTTAAAGCTATGTATGGATCCTGCCTCCACTACATCGCTTCCCAAACTATTCCACTTACTGACTACTGTGGCTGAAGAAATACTTCCTAACATCCCTGTGATTCATCTGTGTCTTCAACTTCCAACTGTGTCCCCTTGTTACTGTGTCCAATCTCTGGAACATCCTGTCTTTGTCCACTTTGTCAATTCCTCTCAGTATTTTGTATGTCGTTATCATGTCCTCCCTATCTCTCCTGTCCTCCAGTGTCGTCAGGTTGATTTCCCTTAACCTCTCCTCGTAGGACATACCTCTTAGCTCTGGGACTAGTCTTGTTGCAAACCTTTGCACTTTCTCTAGTTTCTTTACGTGCTTGGCTAGGTGTGGGTTCCAAACTGGTGCCGCATACTCCAATATGGGCCTAACGTACACGGTGTACAGGGTCCTGAACGATTCCTTATTAAGGTGTCGGAATGCTGTTCTGAGGTTTGCTAGGCGCCCATGTGCTGCAGCCGTTATTTGGTTGATGTGCGCTTCAGGAGATGTGCCTGGTATTATACTCACCCCAAGATCTTTTTCCTTGAGTGAGGTTTGTAGTCTCTGGGGCCCCTAGACTACTCCGTCTGTGGTCGTCTTTGCCCTTCCCCAATCTTCATGACTTTGCACTTGGTGGGATTGAACTCCAGGAGCCAATTGCTGGATCAGGTCTACAGCCAGTCCATATCCCTTTGTAGTTCTGCCTGGTCTTCGATCGAGTGAATTCTTCTCATCAACTTCGTCATCTGCAAACAGGGACACCTCAGAGTCTATTCCTTCCGTCATGTCGTTCACAAATACCAGAAACAGCATTGGTCCTAGGACTGACCCCTGTGGGACCCCGCTGGTCACAGGTGCCCACTCTGACACCTCGCCACGTACTATGACTCGCTGCTGTCTTCCTGACAAGTATTCCCTGATCCATTGTAGTGCCTTCCCTGTTATCCCTGCTTGGGCCTCCAGTTTTTGCACTAATCTCTTGTGTGGAACTGTGTCAAAAGTCTTCTTGCAGTCCAAGAATATGCAATCCACCCACCCCTCTCTCTCTTGTCTTACTGCTGTCACCATGTCATAGAACTCCAGTAGGTTTGTGACACAGGATTTCCCGTCCCTGAAACCATGTTGGCTGCTGTTGATTAGATCATTCCTTTCTAGGTGTTCCACCACTCTTCTGATAATCTTCTCCATGATTTTGCATACTATACATGTCAGTGACACTGGTCTGTAGTTTAGTGCTTCATGTCTGTCTCCTTTTTTAAAGATTGGGACTACATTTGCTGTCTTCCATGCCTCAGGCACACTCCCTGTTTCGATAGATGTATTGAATATTGTTGTTAGGGGCACACACAACGCCTCTGCTCCCTCTCTCAGGACCCATGGGGAGATGTTATCTGGGCCCATTGCCTTTGAGGTATCTAGCTCACTCTTAAGCCTCTTCACTTCTTCCTCGGTTGTGTGCACTGTGTCCAGCACTTGGTGGTGTGCCCCACCTCTGTCTTTCTGGAGCCCCTTCTGTCTCCTCTGTGAACACTTCTTTGAATCTCTTGTTGAGTTCCTCATATACTTCACGGTCATTTCTTGTTGTCTCTCCTCCTTCCTTCCTTAGCCTGATGACCTGGTCCTTGACTGTTGTTTTCCTCCTGATGTGGCTGTATAACAGTTTCGGGTCAGATTTGGCTTTCACTACTATGTCGTTTTCATATTGTCTTTGGGCCTCCCTTCTTATCTGTGCATATTCGTTTCTGGCTCTACGACTGCTCTCCTTATTCTCCTGGGTCCTTTGCCTTCTATATTTCTTCCATTCCCTAGCACACTTGGTTTTTGCCTCCCTGCACCTTTGGGTGAACCATGGGCTCATCCTGGCTTTTTCATTATTCCTGTTACCCTTGGGTACAAACCTCTCCTAAGCCTCCTTGCATATTGTTGCTACATATTCCATCATCTCATTAACTGGCTTCCCTGCCAGTTCTCTGTCCCACTGAACCCCGTTCAGGAAGTTCCTCATTCCCGTGTAGTCCCCTTTCTTGTAGTTTGGCTTCATTCGTCCTGGCCTTCCTGCTTCTCCCTCCACTTGTAGCTCTACTGTGTAATCGAAGCTTAAAACCACATGATCGCTGGCCCCAATGGGTCTTTCATATGTGATGTCCTCGATATCTGCACTACTCAAGGTGAATACTAAGTCCAGTCTTGCTGGTTCATCCTCTCCTCTCTCTCTCTCTTGTAGTGTCCCTTACGTGTTGGTACATGAAGTTTTCCAGTACCACCTCCATCATCTTAGCCCTCCATGTATCTTGGCCCCTATGTGGCTCCAAGTTCTCCCAACCGATCTCCTTGTGGTTAAAGTCACCCATGATCTGGAGCTTTGCCCTGCATGCATGAGCTCTTCTGGCCACTGCAGCCAGTGTCAACCATCGCTCTATTGCTCTCGTCGTACTCTTGCCTTGGCCTCCTGCTGTTCTGTGGTGGGTTATACATCACTGCTATTACCACCTTGGGACCTCCAGAGTGAAGCGTTCCCGCTATGTAATCACTTTCTTCTCCGCTGTCTCCTCTCTCCAGCTCATCAAAATTCCATCGGTGTTTGATCAGCAATGCCACTCCTCCACCCCCCCCCTGTTCCCTCTCTTTCCTCAGGATCTGGTATCCCGTTGTAAAGATGGCATCTGTTATTATACATGTAAGCTTGGTTTCTGTGAGAGCTATGATGTCCGGTGATGCCTCTTTGACTGTTTCGTGCCACTCCCACTTATTTGTTATTCCATCAGCGTTTGTGTACCATTGTGTGTGTGTGTGTTTGTGTTTGTGTGTGAGAGGGAGGATGTAACGCTCATGGTGTGTGTGTGTGAAAGGGAGGGAGGATGTAACATTCATGGTTTGTGTGTGTGTGTGTACTCACCTAGTTGAGGTTGCAGGGGTCGAGTCCAAGCTCCTGGCCCCCGCCACGTCACTGGTCGCTACTAGGTGTTTGTGTGTGTGAGAGGGAGGATGTAACGTTCATGGTACTCGCCTGATTGTGGTTGCAGGGATCGAGACTCAGCACCTGGCCCCGCCTCTTCACTGATCCCTACTAGGTCCTCTCTCTACTACATGAGCTTGGTCATACCTCGTCTTAAAGCTATGTATGGTTCCTGCCTTCACTACGTCACTTGCTAGGCTATTACAATTCCTGACTCCTCTATGACTGAAGAAATACTTCCTAACATCCCTGTGACTCGTCTAAGTCTTCAGCTTCCAATTTTGACCCCTTGTTCCTGTGTCTCATCTCTGGAACATCCTGTCTGGTGTGTGTGTGTGTGTGTGTGTGTGTGTGTGTGTGTGTGTGTGTGTGTGTGTGTGTGTGTGTGGGAGGATGTAACGTTCATGGTTGTGTGTGTGTGTGTGTGTGTGTGGGAGGATGTAACGTTCATGGTTGTGTGTGTGTGTGTGTGTGTGTGTGTGGGGGAGGATGTAACGTTCATGGTTGTGTGTGTGTGTGTGTGTGTGTGTGTGTGTGTGTGTGTGTGTGTGGGAGGATGTAACGTTCATGGTTGTGTGTGTGTGTGTGTGTAATCACCGATTCTTGGTCTCATATTTGTATTTGCGGAGGTTGAGATTGAGCTGGTGGTCCCGCCTGTCTGACTGACCAGTCTCTGATCCATATACGTGTATATGTTTATGCAGGTATATATTAAGTTTGCCTCCACCACTGCCTCGTCCAAGTCTTTCCGCTGTTCAACTATTCCAAGACTAAAGAAATACTTCCACCTGTGTTAATTCTGCTCTATCAATTCCTCATAAATTTTGTACGTAGTAATCATGACATTCCTTGTCCTCTTCCCTCTTGTTTTTACGTACACTTGTATTCGTGTGTGCGATCTTATCTAGAAGTTGTTAGGAACTGTATGACCCTTCTGAGTGTAGCACTCCTTCATGAATGTAGTGTTGTGTCTGGGGGATTAAGTTATATATCCATGACTGTGTCTTTGTTCCTGGGTTGTCTGGTGTCTTACCCTGGAGCCACTTTATACTCTAACTTAGCTCAATATGATAATTATATACAATACCCACAAGTTAGGTAAGACACATGTGCAGCAATTAGGTATCTTTATTCCGAAACGTTTCGCCTGCATAGTAGGCTTCTTTAGTTGAGCACACGGGAGGTGGGAGAAGTAGAGATGTGAAGACGATGTAATCAGTCCATCACCCTTGAACACGTAGTTTTGAGGTGGTCAGTCCCTCAGCCTGATACAGAGTTTGCAGGTTCGAGTCCTGATGTGGACGTAATATATATATATATATATATATATATATATATATATATATATATATATATATATATATATATATATATATATATATATATATATATACACACACACACACACCAAACTGCGGCAGGCCAGGGTTCGACCCCACGTCACATTGTCCCCGCCTCAAGAGAACACAACGTACATGTCACCTTATCCACTCACCCATCGTTCCTACGTGGAGTTGAACCCTGGCCTGTCGCAGTTTGGTAAATGATTCAAAACCAGTTGTTTCGTGGTTTCATTAATATATGAGATGTTTAAATTACAGAACCTTGTGCATTTCCCTTATTTTGTATTTATACACATTACCTCGTAATATTTTTTTAACGTCTTAGCGAATATACGATGTTTTTCCTTTTTATTTTCTAAAAAATAAGTTGTACAGAAAAGAGACGGCATCATTGGTCAGCGAGGGAGCGACTCACTGGCGCGGGAAATGGAAAATAAGTCACAGATAAGAGTGGACAGGACGCGACTCGTCAGGATTTTGGCGCCAACTGATGTAAACAATGACGGAAGAGGTGATTTTTGGCGCTAAACTGTTCACCTGACTTACCTGTGGTGGAGGGCGAGTCCAGCGCTTGGTAATATCAAGTACCGAGGTACACGTTCGTCAGGTACACGTTCCTCAGGTACACGCTCCTCAGGTACACGTTCGTCAGGTGCACGTTCGTCAGGAGCACACTTCGTCAGGAGCACCCTTCTTCGGGAACATACTTCGCCAAGAACACCGTCAGGAGCACGTTCGTCAGTAGCTTCATCATCAGACTGACAAATATTTAATATCAGTATAATTCTGGATGCGCTGTGGGGTTGTTAAGGCGCCTCCAGGCTGATGGAACCATCCATTTGTTCACCTCTAATATTGAACACTTGATATATTCATACTCCACTTTATCCCTCACTTAAGCTCCTAAATTAAAGTGGGAGTGGTGTTTATGAGAGAATGAGAATAATAGAATGAGAATTATGGAGGGCGAGAATGAGGGAGAGAGAGAGAATCGGAATAATAGAGAAAACGAGAATGAGGAAGAGAATCGGAATAGAGGAAGAGAGGGAGGGAGGAGAGTGAGAGGGGGGAGAGTGAGAGGGGGAGAGGGAGAGGGGGGAGAGAGAGGGGGGGAGAGAGAGGGGGAGAGAGAGAGGGGGAGAGAGAGAGGGGGGAGAGAGAGAGGGGGAGAGAGAGAGAGAGGGGGGAGGGAGAGAGAGAGAGGGGGGAGGGAGAGAGAGAGGGGAGAGAGAGAGAGAGAGGGGGGGGAGAGAGAGAGGAGAGAGAGAGAGAGAATGAGAATAAATTGCAGGTGACTCACTCCTTGAATCGAACGGGATTACCCCCCTATTTTCCAATTGTTTTATTACCCCTTCATGTTTAGCGCTTTTGTGATCACAGGCACCAGCATCTAGGCGTGCTAGAACTCTAGCCACCAGCAACCCATCTACACCAGCCAGTAGACGCTCAGGCGGGATCCAAACAGGTTTAGCGTTTGCCTTATTTAACACACACACACACACACACACACACACACACACACACACACACACACACACACACACACACACACACACACACACACACTAAGGAATCGTTCAGGACCCTGTACACCTTGTACGTTAGGCCCATATTGGAGTATGCGGCACCAGTTTGGAACCCACACCTAGCCAAGCACGTGAAGAAACTAGAGAAAGTGCAAAGGTTTGCAACAAGACTAGTCCCAGAGCTAAGAGGTATGTCCTACGAGGAGAGGTTAAGGGAAATCAACCTGACGACACTGGAGGACAGGAGAGATAGGGGGGACATGATAACGACATACAAAATACTGAGAGGAATTGACAAGGTGGACAAAGACAGGATGTTCCAGAGATTGGACACAGTAACAAGGAGATACAGTTGGAAGTTGAAGACACAGATGAATCACAGGGATGTTAGGAAGTATTTCTTCAGCCACAGAGTAGTCAGTAAGTGGAATAGTATGGGAAGCGATGTAGTGAAGGCAGGATCCATACATAGCTTTAAGCAGAGGTATGATAAAGCTCAAGGTTCAGGGAGAGTGACCTAGTAGCGACCAGTGAAGAGGCGGGGCCAGGAGCTCGGACCCGACCCCTGCAACCTCAACTAGGTGAGTACAACTAGGTGAGTACACACACACACACACACACACACACACACACAAGGTGCTTTATGCTCCACTAATGAGGTTTCTTGTTTCATAAGATACCTGGTGAAACTCGACACTAAGAGTGAGGTGCGTGTGTTTGTGTAGGGGAAATAATGGGGGGGGAGGTCACGTGAGTGGGGTAGTGGGCACGTGAGTGGGGAGTGGTGGTGGTCAAGGATACTATAATCCTTACCAGAGGGATTTAATTACATTTTGTATAATCTTAAACTCCATTAAGAATTTTTTTTTTTTGAGTGGGGGTTGAACCCTAGCTGGGGTTAAATTCTTGCTGGGGTTGAACCCTAGCTGAGGGTTGAATCCTAGCTGGGGTTGTACCCTAGCTGGGGGTTGATCCCTAGCTGGGGGTTGAACCCTAGCTGGGGGTTGAACCCTAGTAGGGAAAGCCAGCGGACTCTTAACCCCCTGAAAAAGTCGACCTCTGCTGAACACTCGCGTCAGGAGACGCAGCTTTTCTTCCTGACTCAACAAACTAGCACCACTTACCTACACACACACACACTCACATACACAGCCCTCCCAGTGTATATACAGTACGCCCCCGTGTACATGTGCGTGTGTGTGGGGGGGGGGGCTTACACTGGCTGGCGAGCCTCTGGTAATCCTGATGGCAACCATTTACAGAGTATACCAGCAATTCATTTGCAGCACAGCAAGCAATGTGCTGGAAATAAATCAGCGTATGCGAGCAGTTTCCTCTGTGTGTGTGTGTGTGTGTGTGTGTGTGTGTGTGTGTGTGTGTGTGTGTGTGTCTGTCTGTCTGTCTGTCTGTGGCACAACTCAGGCAATGCGCTAGAAGTGCGGCATTTGCAATCCGAAGGTTCAGGTATTTCAGTAGCATCAAAACAAAAGACTGTAGGAGGAACTAAAGTCATTGGAACTGGAAAGGACTCTCAGCGCAACGCACTCGAAACGCATGAAAAGTCAGAAGTTTGTACTCGCAACACAAGTGTAAATGTTGAGACCGTTGTACTTTAAACACACTCGTAAAAAATCTAAATATTGTACCCGAAACACAGGGATAAAAATCACAGCATTGTATTTGAAATAGAATAATCATAAAAATCCCAGCAGTGTGTATTTTCAAGTCATATAAATCCAAGCATTATGCTCTGAACATAATAAGAAATCACAGCTATAAAAATCTTAGGCTGAAGGTCGACAGGATATACACAAAGGTGTGTGTGTGTGTGTGTGTGTGTGTGTATTTACATAGCTTTAGAGAATTACGTGTTAGGTATTAAATTACCCTTGAATTTAGTATCAAGATGGATTGGTGCCTTAATTATTCTTGTTTTCCTAGCAGCGCTTAGCATGTGCTCGGGAATTATTGACGAGTCTATGCTAGGAATGACCTTGTACAGCAGGAAGATGTGCAACCAGTTCCCTAGCTATATTAATGGTATTTAATAATGAGTGAATACCTTCTGTCAAGACTGGGGGACTGAATACCCTTTATCAGAGCTAAAGGAGTAAATACCTTATAACGATTGGAGGACTGAACACCTTTAAAAGCTGAGGGACTGAACACCTTACAATAACCTCTCCACTTTCACTGTCTCCAGAATCTGTTCCCCGTATTGGACTGAAAAAGCCGTTGGTTAGCGAAACGTTTCTTTGCTAAAGGTACAGGGGTGTTAAATATTTAACTTACTGCTGCACAGCGAGTCTGTACGAGCAGTGATTTTTTTCAACAGGACCAGCCTCTCTAGGTAGTTTAGGCAGGTCAGTGCATGCAGGCAGTGCCTGGTTAATTTACTGCAGTCACTGCTCTGAAAATATACACTCATAGCACACTCATTATTTTCAAATCTATGCATGCGTGAAATTGTATTGTCGATATTGTCAGTAATGATGTGGATCTGATGTTTCTCTCACGCATGTAGTGTTCATACCAGTGGTAATGATGTAGGAACAACTGTCCGATGGTGGTAGTGTAGTGTTAATACCAGTGGTAGTGATGTCGGAACAACTGTCTGGTGGTGGTAGTGTTGTGTTCATGCCAGTGGTAGTGATGTAGGATCTACTGGTTTGTCTCAAGAGAATTCCCCATCCTATCTGTTGCTGGCTCACAACACTGCATGGCTAACAACACTGCATGGCTCACAACACTTCATGGCTCCTGACAACGCACGAGTGTGTGGAAAGAAACTAGAGCTGAAGATTTCGATCTTCATGTGGCTGGTTCTGCATAGATCTAATACTGAGTGTGTGCGTCATCTCAGTCTAGAATACTTGTAGACAGACCTACTGATCACTGTGCACTAGCTTCTAGACTGACCTACTGATCACTGTGCACTAGCTTCTAGACTGACCTACTGATCACTGTACAACACTAGCTTCTAGACAGACCTACTGATCACTGTACAACACTAGCTTCTAGACTGACCTACTGATCACTGTACAACACTAGCTTCTAGACAGACCTACTGATCACTGTACAACACTAGCTTCTAGACTGACCTACTGATCACTGTACAACACTAGCTTCTAGACCTACTGATCACTGTACAACACTAGCTTCTAGACTGACCTACTGATCACTGTACAACACTAGCTTCTAGACAGACCTACTGATCACTGTACAACACTAGCTTCTAGACTGACATACTGATCACTGTACAACACTAGCTTCTAGACCTACTGATCACTGTACAACACTAGCTTCTAGACTGACCTACTGATCACTGTACAACACTAGCTTCTAGACCTACTGATCACTGTACAACACTAGCTTCTAGACTGACCTACTGATCACTGTGCACTAGCTTCTAGACTGACCTACTGATCACTGTGCACTAGCTTCTAGACTGACCTACTGATCACTGTACAACACTAGCTTCTAGACAGACCTACTGATCACTGTACAACACTAGCTTCTAGACTGACCTACTGATCACTGTACAACACTAGCTTCTAGACAGACCTACTGATCACTGTACAACACTAGCTTCTAGACTGACCTACTGATCACTGTACAACACTAGCTTCTAGACCTACTGATCACTGTACAACACTAGCTTCTAGACTGACCTACTGATCACTGTACAACACTAGCTTCTAGACAGACCTACTGATCACTGTACAACACTAGCTTCTAGACTGACATACTGATCACTGTACAACACTAGCTTCTAGACCTACTGATCACTGTACAACACTAGCTTCTAGACTGACCTACTGATCACTGTACAACACTAGCTTCTAGACCTACTGATCACTGTACAACACTAGCTTCTAGACTGACCTACTGATCACTGTGCACTAGCTTCTAGACTGACCTACTGATCACTGTACAACACTAGCTTCTAGACTGACCTACTGATCACTGTGCACTAGCTTCTAGACTGACCTACTGATCAATGTACACTAGCTTCTAGACTGACCTACAGACTGAATCTCGTAAGGGATAACGAAGTGCAAACATTAAATCAGCTGCTACCCAGATTTTTAAATTTAATCCACCGTGGAAATATCTGCTTCATAATGACAGTGGGTAATTTACCTAGCTGAGTGGTGCCTCACCGTCCTCAGTGGGGACAGCTCCAAACCACTTTACACAGCATGTAAATAACCGGGTAAAATAACGAAGTATACTCCTTTGATGGGGGGGATGTTGCTGTACGACGAAATACGTCTCTACATAAGCTGTGAAGCAAGCGCATTTGCTGAACTTAAATCATGTATTGAGATTGTTACATGAATATTGAAAGTGCAAGTTGCAGTGTTGGTGGATGGTGTTGAGGGTGTATAATATATATATATATATATATATATATATATATATATATATATATATATATATATATATATATATATATATATATATAAATTAGTGTGTGTGTGTGTATGCAGAACAACCACTGTGAAAAAATAGTGAAATTTCAAGAGCTTACGTGATTTCTCACATTATCAAGGAATTTACTATTTTTCCACAGTGGTTCTGCATGTTGTGATATCACCTGTTTACTGTCATCTTATTTGCATAATTATGTAATGTTAAGTGGAACTTTAATTACCGAGTTTGGTGTAGTTGGATATAAATTCAACAAGAGAGGAACTGGGTTAATTTACTAAGGTTAATCATGTACATACAGCAGAGAGCTAAAGTCGTGTTCCTTACTAGTACTGAAATATTTAAGTATCGCCTTACGTAGCAATCTAATATTTCCTTGTAATTTTTTTTAAAGGTAACTCGACCCTTGTAGGTTTAGCGCTTAGTTATAATAAATGTAATTTTGTGTGTTAAATTTGGGGTTCCATTTTGGCCACTTGCAGTTATAGACTGGTGGCACCCATTGATACTGGTGCCAACAGCCTGATTGATCAGGTCATCGGCCAGGAGGACTGGTCCTGGACCGCGGGTGATCCAGGAAAATTAACAGGCAGGATGTAAATAATGATATCAATCTGTTGGTGCAGGTAGATATCTACTTGCCCGCTGCGCAACACAGCCCTGATAGATGATTTGTGGGTGACGGCTTTATCACCCATACGGGTTTATCTCTTTTTTAAGTATAATCCTTGCATGAGAGTTTCTACATGGCTTTTGTTATTATTATTATTATTATTATTATTATTATTATTATTTATGGTGTACAGTGGGCGATAATAAGCGATTTTTACTGTGCAAATTGTAATATATTCGGTAAATTGTCCAGAACAGATTTTTTTTTTGTTAGGCTGGGTTAGATATATTTAGGTAGGGATTGGTTACATCAGTTAACCTAACCTAGCATAAACCAGCACAACCAGACCCAGTCACACCCAACCCAAGGTAATGAGACCCAGTGCAACCGAACCCAACACACTCAAACTTAACCTAACACACACACACACACACATATATATATATATATATATATATATATATATATATATATATATATATATATATATATATATGATGTATGTAACACAGGTGTGATCACGTGTCCTTGTAACGTTTGCAACGGCTTGATAAAGCTCCTGGAGAGCGAAACGTTGCCACAATAAAATGTAACATTATTGGAAATAAATGGTATAAAATACCGACACAATGGAAATATAAACACATATGCAGTATAATGTGATCCTTTATTGACTACGTTTCGCCCACACAGTGGGCTTTTTCAAGTCACAACAGAACTGAGTTCTGTTTGTGACTTGAAAAAGCCCACTGTGTGGGCGAAACGTAGTCAATAAAGGATCACATTATACTGCATGTGTGTTTATATTTCCACGTGACATTACTATTATCGGTGGTCATTCACTAACACTAAATCTAACAATTCTTTTTTCAGTACAAGCAAAATAAAGCTACGTGTACAGCAACATTCAGTTAACATTGTAGTTTCTCCAGTACGAGTTATCACCAGGTCTAAAACGAACCTCCTCCAGTTATATTACTATTGTTACTGTTATATTTTTTATTATTACATTATTATTTGTTAAAAAGCGTAGTTCCCATGGAGGAATATAGTAAGTTTTTTAAAAAGTTTTTCTGTTTAATGCTTTTGTTTGTAAATGCAATTTAGAAGTACATCCAGATCTGAATACCACGTGAGAAAGTCTTCATAGTAAGTGCCTTTTAATTTTGAATGTATTTTTTCAATGGCATTTGCAAAACAAAGAACAAGAATCGCACTGTGTATACAATAGTTTTTATAAGAGAGCTTACGGTAAATACATTTTTTTTTCGTAGTTTCCCCTTTTTGTTTACATTTTTTGCAAGATGGCCGCCGTGGGTGCTCCGGAAGTGACGTCACTTTAACGGTCGTGTTCATACATCGTCAATATCGAGCCATTTTTTTTTTCAATATTGGTCAAAAGAAATATTAAATGTTAGTTTCTGTCGGTCAAATTTTTTTTTTCACCACATCGAAGTTGTATTTTTTATGTGAAAAGTGTTTTTTTGAGGTTAAACATGACTTTTTTATTTGAAATATGAGCCAGTGAGGCAGTGATTTAAAAAGCTTTTAACTTTTTATGTTATTACGAGCTGTTATTGATATATATATATATATATATATATATATATATATATATATATATATATATATATATATATATATATATATATATATTTAAAAAAAATATATTAAAAGATGGGGTGGTAGGGAAAGTGGAATATTCAAACGGCTTCAGGAAGAAATCCAAATATTCTTCCTTGAAGCCTTTTTATCCACTTCTCCGAGGCTATGGGTCCCACTATATATATTATATATATATATATATATATATATATATATATATATAGAGACAGGGTGGCCACAAAAACACTCCCAAATTACAAAAACAGGTTAACATGTAACATTATTGTAATAATCTTTGAGAGTCAGTAGCTTCAGATGCAGGATTTCCTTCAGTTTAATGTGATATAGGGTAACATTAAAGGCACTTCATGTGCGCCCCTCTGGTTGCTCGGTGAACATCGATGTGATAGTCCAGTTCGGTGCAGACGTTCTGCAGCATATCTGGTGTTACGCGAACTGCTTCACTGATCGAAATTTTCAACTCTTCCAGGGTTGCAGGTAGTGGTGGTACGTAAACTGTGCCTCTTCACTCACCCCTGAAGAAAGAAGTCACAATCAGTTAGGTGACCTCGCAGGCCACTTGCAGAGGTCACTGGAACTGAATGTTTTTAACACAGTATGCAAAACCACCACAGGGGGAGTTGAATAACAGCTCTAGGCCTTTCGTGTTGCAATCAACACATCAGGAGCTTGCAATGCTGCAGAAATAAGTAAGAGATCTCAGTAGATTCGTTCAGATAATGACAATATGGTGTCTGAGGGCAATGTTTGGTGTGAATATGATGCAGAGAATCTGTAGTGTGGAAATTAGGAGGTGCGGGGTGAGGAGGGGTTGTTGATGTTCGGACATTTAGAGAGGAAGGAACGAAATAAAATGACTTGGAGAATGTATATATCTGTAGTGGAGGGCAGGCAGGGTAGGAGTCATTATAGGAAAGGTTGGAGGGACGGGGTAAAGGAGGTTTTGTAGGCTACAGGCTTAGACTTCCAGCATGCATGTGTGAGCGTCTTAGATAGGATCGAATGGAGACAAATGGCTTCTATGGTTTGACGTGCTGATGGAGTGTGAGCTAAGTAACATGTATGAAGGGATTCAGGGACACCGGCAGGCCGGACTTGAATCCTGGAGGTGGGACGTACAGTGCCTGCACTCTGAAGGAGGGGTGTTAATGTTTCAGTTTTATAACTCTAGTGTAAGCACACCTCTGGTAAGACAGCGATGGAGTGAATAATGAAAGTGTTTCTTCTGTCTTCGAGTCGCCCTGCTTTGATGGGACACGGCAGATGTGTTAAATATATATATATATATATATATATATATATATATATATATATATATATATATATATATATATATATATATATATATATATAACACGTGATTTTTATAAATGATTTAGTGTTTTTTATAGTGTGTCATGTGGAGGTACACATGTACCACACGACACACACATGAATCATAGGAGAGATTGATGACCAGATTGCATTTAGGTTGATTTCAAAAAAGTTTTGGATTGCGCTTCCCGTGAAAGACTGCTGGGCCTGAAAACCACAAAACAGGGGAATCAAAGCCAAACTATTACAATGGATGGGATTTTTGTTTTGTTTTATATGCAGTCAGTGGTAAGAGGAGAGTTGTTTTTGTTAGGAAGATGTAAGTTGGATGTGTGATTTTATCCATAAATGTTGCTTAATACTGACGTTCTTGACTCAACCTTTCCTTATATAACCTCACCGTTCCTTACATGGCTATACCGTTCCTTACATGACTACATCGTTCCTTACATGACTATATCGTTCC
This sequence comes from Cherax quadricarinatus, assembly GCF_038502225.1. NCBI lineage: Eukaryota > Metazoa > Arthropoda > Malacostraca > Decapoda > Parastacidae > Cherax > Cherax quadricarinatus. The sequence goes on from NC_091298.1 coordinate 60,553,772, forward strand.
TTACATGACTATACCGTTCCTTACATGACTATACCGTTCCTTACATGACTATACCGTTCCTTACATGACTATACCGTTCCTTACATGGCTATACCGTTCCTTACATGGCTATACCGTTCCTTACATGACTATACCGTTCCTTACATGACTATACCGTTCCTTACATGACTATACCGTTCCTTACATGACTACATCGTTCCTTACATGACTACATCGTTCCTTACATGACTATACCGTTCCTTACATGACTATACCGTTCCTTACATGACTATACCGTTCCTTACATGACTACATCGTTCCTTACATGACTACATCGTTCCTTACATGACTATATCGTTCCTTACATGACTATACCGTTCCTTACATGACTATACCGTTCCTTACATGACTACATCGTTCCTTACATGACTACATCGTTCCTTACATGACTATACCGTTCCTTACATGACTATACCGTTCCTTACATGACTATACCGTTCCTTACATGACTATACCGTTCCTTACATGACTATACCGTTCCTTACATGGCTATATCGTTCCTTACGTGGCTATATCGTTCCTTACATGACTATACCGTTCCTTACATGACTATACCGTTCCTTACATGGCTATACCGTTCCTTACATGGCTATATCGTTCCTTACGTGGCTATATCGTTCCTTACATGACTATACCGTTCCTTACATGGCTATACCGTTCCTTACATGACTATACCGTTCCTTACATGACTATACCGTTCCTTACATGGCTATACCGTTCCTTACATGGCTATACCGTTCCTTACATGACTATACCGTTCCTTACATGACTATACCGTTCCTTACATGACTATACCGTTCCTTACATGGCTATACCGTTCCTTACATGGCTATATCGTTCCTTACATGGCTATACCGTTCCTTACATGACTATACCGTTCCTTACATGACTGTATCGTTCCTTACGTGGCTATATCGTTCCTTACATGACTATACCGTTCCTTACATGGCTATACCGTTCCTTACATGGCTATACCGTTCCTTACATGACTATACCGTTCCTTACATGGCCCTACCGTTCCTTACATGACCCTACCGTTCTTACATGGTCCCACTGTTCCTTACATGGTCCCACTGTTTCTTACATAGTCCCACTGTTACATGGCTTCACTGTTCCTTACATGGCTCCACTGTTCCTTACATGGCTCCACTGTTCCTTACATGGCTCCACTGTTCCTTACATGGCTCCACTGTTCCTTATATGGCTCCACTGTTCCTTGCATGGCTCCACTGTTCCTTACATGGTCCCACTGTTCCTTACATGGCTCCACTGTTCCTTACATGGTCCAACTGTTCCTTACATGGCTCCACTGTTCCTTACATGGTTCCACTGTTCCTTACATGGCTCCACTGTTCCTTACATGGTCCCACTGTTCCTTACATGGCTCCACTGTTCCTTACATGGCTCCACTGTTACTTACATGGCTCCACTGTTCCTTACATGGTCCCACTGTTCCTTACATGGTCCCACTGTTCCTTACATGGTTCCACTGTTCCTTACATGGTTCCACTGTTCCTTACATGGTCCCACTGTTCCTTACATGGTTCCACTGTTCCTTACATGGCTCCACTGTTCCTTACATGGTTCGACTGTTCCTTACATGGTTCCACTGTTCCTTACATGGCTCCACTGTTCCTTACATGGCTCCACTGTTCCTTACATGGCTCCACTGTTCCTTACATGGCTCCACTGTTCCTTACATGGTTCCACTGTTCCTTACATGGTTCCACTGTTCCTTACATGGCTCCACTGTTCCTTACATGGCTCCACTGTTCCTTACATGGTTCCACTGTTCCTTACATGGCTCCACTGTTCCTTACATGGTCCCATTGTTCATTACATGGCTCCACTGTTCCTTACATGGCTCCACTGTTCCTTACATGGTTCCACTGTTCCTTACATGGTTCCACTGTTCCTTACATGGTTCCCCTGTTCCTTACATAGCTCCACTGTTCCTTACGTGGTTCCACTGTTCCTTACATGGTCCCACTGTTCCTTGCATGGTTCCATTGTTCCTTACATGGTTCCACTGTTCCTTACATGGTTCCACTGTTCCTTACATGGCTCCACTGTTCCTTACATGGCTCCACTGTTCCTTACATGGCTCCACTGTTCCTTACATGGCTCCACTGTTCCTTACATGGCTCCACTGTTCCTTACATGGTTCCACTGTTCCTTACATGACTCCACTGTTCCTTACGTGGCTCCACTGTTCCTTACGTGGCTCCACTGTTCCTTACATGGTTCCACTGTTCCTTACATGGTTCCACTGTTCCTTACATGGTTCTACCGTTCATGGGTCTCACCTTCAGTACTTGTACACTGCAGGTTAGCCACGACGTGAGTGTTTAGCTCTCCTAGACCAGCGACTACGACTACTTTTGTACAGCAAGGACGGTGGACACAGTCACTCGTAGCCAGCTGTTTGCAGCTGGTTCTGCCTCGTGTGTCTGACCGTGCACCACTCTTCCCCCCCCCCCACAGCGCTAAGGTCTTTTACCGGGGGTCAACGCCCCCGCGGGAAAGGTCTTGACTAGGCCTCCCGGTGGATCGGCCTGATCAACCAGGCTGTTACTGCAGGTCTCACATAATCCGACGTACGAACCACAGCCCGGCTGATCGAATACTAAGTATCCTTCCAGCTCCCTCTTGAAGACAACCAGGGGTCTATTGGTAATGCTCCTTATGGCTGGTGGGAAGCTCTTGAACAGTCTTGGGCCCCGGAAACCTATTGTGTTTTCTCTTAGTGTACCAATGGCGCCCCTACTTTTCATTGGGGGTATGTTGCATCGCCTGCCAAGTCTTTTGCTTTTGTAAGGAGTGATTTCTGTGTGCAGATTAAGGACCAGTCCCTCCAGGATCTTCCAGGTGTAGATTATGATATATCTTTCTTACCTGCGCTTCAGTGAGTACAAGTCCAGTGCTTCCAAGCGTTCCCAGTAGTTATGGTGTTTAATGGAACTTATATGTGCAGTAAAGGTTCTCTGTACATTCTCTGGATCTGCAATTTCACCTGTCTTGAATGGAGACATTAATGTACAGTAGTATTCCAGCCTGGAGAGAACAAGTGATATAAAAAGGATCATCATTCGCTTGGCATCTCTTGTCTTCTATGTTCTCATTATCCATCCTATCATTCTCCTGGCAAATGTGATAGTGACACTTGTGGTTTTTGTAATTACCCCAGGTGTCCTTCTAGGTGTCCCAGGTGTCCATTTAGGTGTCTCAGGTGTCCTTCCCTCTACAATAATCACCACTCTTGTCTTCACCCACAATAAACACCACTGTTGTCTTCACCCAGAATAAACACCACTGTTGTCTTCACCCAGAATAAACACCAGTGTTGTCTTCACCCAGAATAAACACCAGTATTGTCTTCACCCACAATAAACACCAGTGTTGTCTTCACCCACAACAAACACCAGTGTTGTCTTCACCCACAATATCTTGCCTACTCGTGGCCCGTCCCTCGGGTATGACCTACCACTGGGTAATCTCGCCTACCAGTGACAATGTCTTGGTTTGCTACCCGTCCCTCGCCTGACGCCAGTATATAAGCACCAATCTTCCTGCCTGTGCTTGTGTGTTCAAGACTACTGTGCTTATCAACTCCAAGGCTGAGGGACTGATTACCTCATCTTTTGTATATAGTTCAACAGTTTTCCCAATAGATCTTTCCATTTGTATTGATAAAGCCACTGGATGGCAGAACGTCTACAATAAAGATACCCAGATGTTGCACATGTCTAATTACTCGTCTACATTCTTGAATGTAGACGAGTAATTAAAAGTGTTTAGGGAATTATGGACGCCAGGCTGAGGGACTGATTACCCCAAACTCTTCTGATCTTCACCACTCTCCTTTGTAATGGACTGATGAAGTCACTGTATGGCGAAACGTTTCCTCAAAAAAGATACCCAAGTGTTGCACTTGTCTAATTTATCAATGTGTCGATTCTCTGAACCATTTGTCTACATCAATTCTACAAGAATGGTATACAGTACCTATATCGTGGGGGTTCTTAAATGGAGATATCGAGGGTTGAAGGTAGACACACTTGTTGGATGGTTACGATATATTGTCAGACTGAGATGATGGGAACTGGAGTCCAGTGCCTTGCCTGTCTCCGCCTGGGTGTCTACGCCGAGTGAGACCGGGGCAGAGGTACGAGCGTACACATGAGCATCCCGTGACGTCACACAGTCACAGGCCTACAAGGGATCTCCTATCTAAAGCACATGGATGATACTAATATGCTATGCTATATAACACAGGGATCAGCAACTATGCTGACACCTACAAGATGATGAATTAGATACACGTGAACACCTGGGTGTGTGTTTATCTGGAGAGAGTTCCGGGGGTCAACGCCCCCGCGGCCCGGTCTGTGACCAGGCCTCCTTAGGTCAGTGTCCCAGGATGCGACCCACACCAGTCGACTAACACCCAGGTACCCATTTTACTGATGGGGAACATAGACAACAGGTGGAAAGGAACACGTCCAATGTTTCTACTCTGGCTGGGAATCGAACCCAGGCCCTCACCGTGTGAAGCGAGAGCGTTAACCACCAGGCCACCAGAGCCCCTTGTGTATTGTAGATGAGTGTACATAGTATAAACCTTGGTAATAAATACCGACAAGTTGGTTTAGAAAGAGACGTAAGCAAACACTATGGCATATTTATTAGAAAATTGTTTCGGTCCTGGGACCTTGATCAAGGTCCCAGGACCGAAACGTTTTCTAATAAATATGTCAGTGTTTGCTTACGTTTCTTTCTAAACCATGAGTGTACATGACCGCGGGTTCAAACCCCACCCGTGGTATGATTCGCGTATGTTGGTTTATTGGTGAGTGGTTCCCTGGTGGCGTCAAGGCATTAATGGAGAAGAGTTTAGCTCCATGGAGTACCTGGAGTATACCTGGAGAGGGTTTCGGGGGTCAGCGCCCCCGCGGCTCAGTCTGAGACCAAGCTTCGTGGTGGATCAGGGTCTGATCAACCAGGCTCTTACTGCTGGCCGCACGCAAACTGACGTAGGAACCACAGCCTGGCTGGTCAGGTACTGACTTTAGGTGCCTGTCCAGTGCTGAACTCTTCTCCAGTCTGAGGGACTGACTCTCTCAAATACTTTTTCTCCAAGGTTGACGGACTGATTACTTCATTTCATTACTTCTTCTCCCTTTGTGTTTGAAAAAGTCTGCTGTGAAGGCGATACATTTCCTCAAAGACACCCAGCTGTTGCACATGTGTTAGTTAATCTTCCTTCTAGCAGAGCTGGAGTTACTTATAGGAATTATTCCAGAGATAGCAACTCGCTAATGCTGGTGGAAGACTGATTTGTGAGGTGTGAAGTGTAAGGACAATGATGAGGGGGTTAACGTGGAGCAGGTATGAGGGGATTAACGTGGAGCAGGTATGAGGGGATTAACGTGGAGCAGGTATGAGGGGATTAACGTGGAGCAGGTGTGAGGGATGTGGAGTGTGCTGCAAGAGGGTTGAAAATGTGAGGTGAGGTGTGAGGTACGACCTGGAGTTTACCTGGAGAGGTTTTTAGGGGTCAACGCCCCCCGCCGCCCGGTCTGAGACCAGGCCTCATTTAAAAGCCTATCGCCCCCGGGTGGGCTAGGTGAGGTGTGAGGTACAAAGTGGTGTGAGGTACAACGTGATGTGAGGTACAAGGTGAGGTGTGAGGTACAAGGTGGTGTGAGGTACAAGGTGAGGTGTGAGGTACAAGGTGGTGTGAGGTACAGTAAACTAAGATGGGTCACTCAGTGTCTCATTCTCCTGTATCATGTATCCATGACCTGGCCGCCATTTCCTTCTCTGTGAGGGTAAGGTGAGAAGTGTGAGGGGACGAGGGAAGGGAACGTGAGGGGACGAGAGAGGGGGGAATATGACGGAACGAGAGAAGGGAACGTATGAGATACTAGAGAGGGTGCTAGTGTGAGGGGACACTGGAAAGGACAGTGTGAGGGGACACTGGAGAGGACACTAGTGTGAGGGGACACTGGAGAGGGCACTAGTGTCAGGGTGACACTGGAGAGGACACTACTGTGAGGGGACACTGAAGAGGGCACTAGTGTCAGGGTGACACTGGAGAGGACACTACTGTGAGGGGACACTGGAGAGGACACTAGTGTGAGGGGAGAAATTTACCCTCAAGTATCCTGCCTTAAATGTTTATTGATATCTGCTGGCAAGTGATTGGTGCAGACGGTGTGACGTCACTTAGTAACGGAGCCCGCCATATTGGCTGAGGGGAGACGTGTGTCTCTGACGAGGTGTGGGTAGCAGGGAGGTGAGGGGAGAGGGATCAGGGAGGTGAGGGGAGAGGGATCAGGGAGGTGAGGGGAGAGGGATCAGGGAGCTGAGAGGAGTGGGGTTAACTTGAGGGGAGTAGGACTCGGGGGGGGGGGGGGGAGTGAGAGTCGGGGAGAGGGGTGAGGGGTAGTGGGGGTCAGGGTGAGGGGTGGGGGGTAGTGGGGGTCAGGGTGAGGGGTGGGGGGGTCAGGAGGAACATAAAAAATATGCATCATAATCTACATCTGGAAGATTTTCACAGAATCCGTACCAAACCTACACACTGAAGTGACAACTTATGACTTTTGGGAATCGTGATGACAGCTTTGAGGGGGACATGAGCTAGAGTTCGTTACGGCCGTGCTGGCAGGAGATTAGTGTGTAAAAACTTTTATTTTTGGTCAGTGTTGGCCCATGCTAACCTTACTGTTGTGTATAAATATACCTAGTTGAATGAATCTTATTGTAGCCAACTGGCCCAAAGGCTTACGCACTGGCCTGAACTTGAGCCACTCACCTGCCATGGATTCTAATCCCACCTGTGTCGTGGTTTTCTCCTCATGCAAGCAAGAGTCTGGTCAGCAAGTCCATAGCAGCTATGAATACACTAAGAGAAAACTCAAGTGTGAGGGGACCAAGGCTCTTCATCTCGCTCCCTGCAATTACACGAGTTTTTTACGACTCGCTTGCCGCGAGTTCAAGCCACACTTGTACCACGTGTTTACCCAACATATCGCCCTGAATAACAGCCTATGGTGTTTCATCACACCATCCTATATGAACCCCAACATAGATGGTGAGGGAGTTCCTACGGTAAAATATTTGTTGTGACTTTTCGCCCATGAGGCCTGACCGTCTTCCAGTACACAAAACTAGATTAATAGCCTTGTAAGTTCATGCTTGGGAGAGGTCACAATTGGGGTCATGCTTGGAAGAGGTCACATGTGAGGTCATAAGGAGACATAAACGATAAGTGTGTTTTATGTGATATGTGGGAGTGGGGGAATATAAGCTGTACCAGTTTGTGAGGTCTGGCAAGGTCCTTACTGGTTATAAGGTGTCACGTTCATGGTTCCTGAGAAACTCATCAAAGGAGCAGGTCCATATCAAACATTGTTTTGCCATAGTAACCAAGTATACCATGAACCCTGGACCTGACACCTTATAACCAGTAAGGACCTTGCCAGACCTTACAACCCCAAGACTGCCTCTGGTCCAGCGGTTGATACCTGGCGTCTATAGGGAATGTTGGAGGTTTGAGGAAGGCTTGCCTAGTATGGGCCAGTAGTCTCACTGCAGTGTTCCTCATTATATTGTGTTGTCTTGTGCTCTTACACACGAAGGAAAGAGGGCGTCGTCGCTTACTAAGCCAGTGGAAGGTCTCAGTCAGATAATAAAAAGCTGCAATGCCATCATATGACTAAAGCCTCGTCAGGAAACACTTGTCCTGTCTTCTAAGGAATCTTAAGTAACTTAAGAGGCACCTAAGTTCCCCCCGTCTTGTAATAACATGTTCATTTCTCCACTATAATCTATCTTGTCCATAATTACTATAACATTTGCTTTGTTTCTCAAGGTGAAGTCCAGGATCTTTGCTTAATTTATAGTATAACTTAAATATTTGATAACAGACCTCTGCAACAAAATTATCTAAGATTTGTTAAGTTATATCTTGAATTAAGGAAAGATCCTGGACTTCACCTTACGAAACAGACAAAACAAATGACATAGTAATTATGGACAAGGTAGATTATAGTGGAAAAGTAAACATGTTACTAGAAGACTGGAGATCTTAGGTACCTCTTAACCTGGAGAGTCGCCTACACGAGGAGTAACGTGCTGGCTGGTTGGACAACATCAGCAGTGCATGTGTCGTTCGCCACAGTCAACACACGTCATGCACTATACAGCACAATAGTAGATTACTCTGCTGCTGCATGATCAGGAGGGTCAGACAAGACACGGCATTCTTCAACCACCGGTTATACACTTAATGACACTCTACAGTAACTTGCACTTAGTAGAGAACTGAAGACGACGTTGCGGTCACACCCGAAACGTCATTCCAAGTCTCTCTTCTATTTGTGTATTATTCCAGCCACGGTATTGTTACCTTTTGAGTGTGCACACTGATAGCTCCAAGTGTGTGTATTATATGTTGCTAATATTTTAAAAATGTGTGAGATGATGTGTCTCCTGTTTCTCACTCTTCCCTGTTTCTCACTCTTCCCTGTTTCTCACTCTTCCCTGTTTCTCACTCTTCCCTGTTTCTCACTCTTCCCCGTTTCTCACTCTTCCCTGTTTCTCACTCTTCCCCGTTTCTCACTCTTCCCTGTTTCTCACTCTTCCCTGTTTCTCACTCTTCCCTGTTTCTCACTCTTCCCCGTTTCTCACTCTTCCCTGTTTCTCACTCTTCCCTGTTCCTCACTCTTCCCTGTTTCTCACTCTTCCCTGTTCCTCACTCTTCCCCGTTTCTCACTCTACCTCGTTCCTCACTCTACCCTGTTTCTCACTCTTCCCTGTTTCTCACTCTTCCCTGTTTCTCACTCTTCCCTGTTTCTCACTCTTCCCTGTTTCTCACTCTTCCCTGTTTCTCACTCTTCCCTGTTTCTCACTCTTCCCTGTTTCTCACTCTTCCCTGTTTCTCACTCTTCCCTGTTCCTCACTCTTCCCTGTTCCTCACTCTACCCCGTTTCTCACTCTACCCCGTTCCTCACTCTACCCTGTTCCTCACTCTTCCCTGTTCTTCACTCTTCTCTTCCCTGTTTCTCACTCTTCCCCTGTTTCTCACTCTTCCCTGTTTCTCACTCTTCCCTGTTTCTCACCTGTTGTTTCCCTTGACAAGTTTTAAAATCCTCATGACCTCACGTGTGACCTGACCTCGGGGTGCTCATCTCTTATAAGGTCGTGTGTGTGTGTTTTGGTATACTTGGTAGTCTAGTCACGGGCGAAACATTGCAATAAAAGATCCCCCTAGAGATATAGCAGTCACAGGGGAAGTTACTGATAGACTTCTGGCTGTCTTCAAGAGGAAACTGGATAAGTTGGTAAAGTCAGTACCTGATCAGCCAGGCTGTAGTGTACACTGAACTTCGTGCAGCTGGCGCTCTGAAGGCCTGGTCTGAGACCAGGCTCTTTGGGTGGTGATAGTGACTACCTGAGTCGACTCCAGGTAAATTACCAGTAGGTAGGGAACGGGGGGTCAGGGAGAGTGTGAAGGAATTGGTAGTCTTCAAAACCATGTAAACAAGGCTTCAAAACCATGTAAACAAGGCTTCAAAACCATGTAAACAAGGCTTCAAAACCATGTAAACAAGGTTTCAAAACCATGTAAACAAGGCTTCAAAATCATGTAAACACAACTTCAAAACCATGTAAACAAGGCTTCAAAACCGTGTAAACAAGGCTTCAAAACCACGTTAACAAGGCTTCAAAATCATGTAAACACAACTTCAAAACCATGTAAACAAGGCTTCAAAACCATGTAAACAAGGCTTCAAAACCATGTTAACAAGGCTTCAAAACCATGTTAACAAGGCTTCAAAATCATGTTAACAAGGCTTCAAAACCATGTTAACAAGGCTTCAAAACCATGTTAACAAGGCTTCAAAACCATGTTAACAAGGCTTCAAAACCATGTTAACAAGGCTTCAAAATCATGTTAACAAGGCTTCAAAACCATGTTAACAAGGCTTCAAAACCAATCAATTTCAAGGGTAATTATATTAAGGAAAATAATTGCAAGTATAATTATTACGCTTAATATAATTATGGTAATAAGAGAGTGAAACTGCTGATAAGACGCCACTTACAGTTACTGTAGTTATAACACTGTTTATTACACAGTTACTGTAGTTATAACACTGTTTATTACACAGTTACTGTAGTTATAACACTGTTTATTACACAGTTACTGTAGTTATAACACTGTTTATTACACAGTTACTGTAGTTATAACACTGTTTATTACACAGTTACTGTAGTTATAACACTATTACACAGTTACTGTAGTTATAACACTGTTTATTACACAGTTACTGTAGTTATAACACTGTTTATTACACAGTTACTGTAGTTATAACACTGTTTATTACACAGTTACTGTAGTTATAACACTGTTTATTACACAGTTACTGTAGTTATAACACTGTTTATTACACAGTTACTGTAGTTATAACACTGTTTATTACACAGTTACTGTAGTTATAACACTGTTTATTACACAGTTACTGTAGTTATAACACTGTTTATTACACAGTTACTGTAGTTATAACACTGTTTATTACACAGTTACTGTAGTTATAACACTGTTTATTACAGTTACTGTAGTTATAACACTTTATTACACAGTTACTGTAGTTATAACACTGTTTATTACAGTTACTGTAGTTATAACACTTTATTACACAGTTACTGTAGTTATAACACTGTTTATTACAGTTACTGTAGTTATAACACTGTTTATTACACAGTTGCTGTAGTTATAACACTGTTTATTACACAGTTACTGTAGTTATAACACTGTTTATTACACAGTTACTGTAGTTATAACACTGTTTATTACACAGTTACTGTAGTTATAACACTGTTTATTACACAGTTACTGTAGTTATAACACTGTTTATTACACAGTTACTGTAGTTATAACACTGTTTATTACACAGTTACTGTAGTTATAACACTGTTTATTACACAGTTACTGTAGTTATAACACTGTTTATTACACAGTTACTGTAGTTATAACACTGTTTATTACACAGTTACTGTAGTTATAACACTGTTTATTACACAGTTACTGTAGTTATAACACTGTTTATTACACAGTTACTGTAGTTATAACACTGTTTATTACACAGTTACTGTAGTTATAACACTGTTTATTACACAGTTACTGTAGTTATAACACTGTTTATTACACAGTTACTGTAGTTATAACACTGTTTATTACACAGTTACTGTAGTTATAACACTGTTTATTACACAGTTACTGTAGTTATAACACTGTTTATTACACAGTTACTGTAGTTATAACACTGTTTATTACACAGTTACTGTAGTTATAACACTGTTTATTACACAGTTACTGTAGTTATAACACTGTTTATTACACAGTTACTGTAGTTATTACACTGTTTATTACAGTTACTGTAGTTATAACACTGTTTATTACACAGTTACTGTAGTTATAACACTGTTTATTACACAGTTACTGTAGTTATAACACTGTTTATTACACAGTTACTGTAGTTATAACACTGTTTATTACACAGTTACTGTAGTTATAAAACTGTTTATTACACAGTTACTGTAGTTATAACACTGTTTATTACACAGTTACTGTAGTTATAACACTGTTTATTACACAGTTACTGTAGTTATAACACTGTTTATTACACAGTTACTGTAGTTATAACACTGTTTATTACACAGTTACTGTAGTTATAACACTGTTTATTACACAGTTACTGTAGTTATAACACTGTTTATTACACAGTTACTGTAGTTATAACACTGTTTATTACACAGTTACTGTAGTTATAACACTGTTTATTACACAGTTACTGTAGTTATAACACTGTTTATTACAGTTACTGTAGTTATAACACTTTATTACACAGTTACTGTAGTTATAACACTGTTTATTACAGTTACTGTAGTTATAACACTGTTTATTACACAGTTGCTGTAGTTATAACACTGTTTATTACACAGTTACTGTAGTTATAACACTGTTTATTACACAGTTACTGTAGTTATAACACTGTTTATTACACAGTTACTGTAGTTATAACACTGTTTATTACACAGTTACTGTAGTTATAACACTGTTTATTACACAGTTACTGTAGTTATAACACTGTTTATTACACAGTTACTGTAGTTATAACACTGTTTATTACACAGTTACTGTAGTTATAACACTGTTTATTACACAGTTACTGTAGTTATAACACTGTTTATTACACAGTTACTGTAGTTATAACACTGTTTATTACACAGTTACTGTAGTTATAACACTGTTTATTACACAGTTACTGTAGTTATAACACTGTTTATTACACAGTTACTGTAGTTATAACACTGTTTATTACACAGTTACTGTAGTTATAACACTGTTTATTACACAGTTACTGTAGTTATAACACTGTTTATTACACAGTTACTGTAGTTATAACACTTTATTACACAGTTACTGTAGTTATAACACTGTTTATTACAGTTACTGTAGTTATAACACTTTATTACACAGTTACTCTAGTTATAACACTGTTTATTACAGTTACTGTAGTTATAACACTGTTTATTACACAGTTGCTGTAGTTATAACACTGTTTATTACACAGTTACTGTAGTTATAACACTGTTTATTACACAGTTACTGTAGTTATAACACTGTTTATTACACAGTTACTGTAGTTATAACACTGTTTATTACACAGTTACTGTAGTTATAACACTGTTTATTACACAGTTACTGTAGTTATAACACTGTTTATTACAGTTACTGTAGTTATAACACTGTTTATTACACAGTTACTGTAGTTATAACACTGTTTATTACACAGTTACTGTAGTTATAACACTGTTTATTACACAGTTACTGTAGTTATAACACTGTTTATTACACAGTTACTGTAGTTATAACACTGTTTATTACACAGTTACTGTAGTTATAACACTGTTTATTACACAGTTACTGTAGTTATAACACTGTTTATTACACAGTTACTGTAGTTATAACACTGTTTATTACACAGTTACTGTAGTTATAACACTGTTTATTACACAGTTACTGTAGTTATAACACTGTTTATTACACAGTTACTGTAGTTATAACACTGTTTATTACACAGTTACTGTAGTTATAACACTGTTTATTACACAGTTACTGTAGTTATAACACTGTTTATTACACAGTTACTGTAGTTATAACACTGTTTATTACACAGTTACTGTAGTTATAACACTGTTTATTACACAGTTACTGTAGTTATAACACTGTTTATTACACAGTTACTGTAGTTATAACACTGTTTATTACACAGTTACTGTAGTTATAACACTGTTTATTACACAGTTACTGTAGTTATAACACTGTTTATTACACAGTTACTGTAGTTATAACACTGTTTATTACAGTTACTGTAGTTATAACACTGTTTATTACACAGTTGCTGTAGTTATAACACTGTTTATTACACAGTTGCTGTAGTTATAACACTGTTTATTACACAGTTGCTGTAGTTATAACACTGTTTATTACACAGTTACTGTAGTTATAACACTGTTTATTACACAGTTACTGTAGTTATAACACTGTTTATTACACAGTTACTGTAGTTATAACACTGTTTATTACACAGTTACTGTAGTTATAACACTGTTTATTACACAATTACTGTAGTTATAACACTGTTTATTACACAGTTACTGTAGTTATAACACTGTTTATTACACAGTTACTGTAGTTATAACACTGTTTATTACACAGTTACTGTAGTTATAACACTGTTTATTACACAGTTACTGTAGTTATAACACTGTTTATTACACAGTTACTGTAGTTATAACACTGTTTATTACACAGTTACTGTAGTTATAACACTGTTTATTACACAGTTACTGTAGTTATAACACTGTTTATTACACAGTTACTGTAGTTATAACACTGTTTATTACACAGTTACTGTAGTTATAACACTGTTTATTACACAGTTACTGTAGTTATAACACTGTTTATTACACAGTTACTGTAGTTATAACACTGTTTATTACAGTTACTGTAGTTATAACACTGTTTATTACAGTTACTGTAGTTATAACACTTTATTACACAGTTACTGTAGTTATAACACTGTTTATTACAGTTACTGTAGTTATAACACTTTATTACACAGTTACTGTAGTTATAACACTGTTTATTACAGTTACTGTAGTTATAACACTGTTTATTACACAGTTGCTGTAGTTATAACACTGTTTATTACACAGTTACTGTAGTTATAACACTGTTTATTACACAGTTACTGTAGTTATAACACTGTTTATTACACAGTTACTGTAGTTATAACACTGTTTATTACACAGTTGCTGTAGTTATAACACTGTTTATTACACAGTTGCTGTAGTTATAACACTGTTTATTACACAGTTACTGTAGTTATAACACTGTTTATTACACAGTTACTGTAGTTATAACACTGTTTATTACACAGTTGCTGTAGTTATAACACTGTTTATTACACAGTTACTGTAGTTATAACACTGTTTATTACACAGTTGCTGTAGTTATAACACTGTTTATTACACAGTTGCTGTAGTTATAACACTGTTTATTACACAGTTGCTGTAGTTATAACACTGTTTATTACACAGTTGCTGTAGTTATAACACTGTTTATTACACAGTTACTGTAGTTATAACACTGTTTATTACACAGTTACTGTAGTTATAACACTGTTTATTACACAGTTGCTGTAGTTATAACACTGTTTATTACACAGTTACTGTAGTTATAACACTGTTTATTACACAGTTACTGTAGTTATAACACTGTTTATTACACAGTTGCTGTAGTTATAACACTTGTTTATTGTTTATTACACAGTTACTGTAGTTATAACACTTGTTTATTACACAGTTACTGTAGTTATAACACTTGTTTATTACACAGTTACTGTAGTTATAACACTGTTTATTACACAGTTACTCTAGTTATAACACTATGGTAGTTATAACACATGTTTATTACACTGTATTGTAGTTATAACACTATGGTAGTTATAACACTATGGTAGTTATAACACTTTGGTAGTTATAACACTATGGTAGTTATAACACTATGGTAGTTATAACACTTTGGTAGTTATAACACTATGGTAGTTATAACACTGGTAGTAAAAACACTGGTAATTAAAACACTATGATAGTTAAAACACTGTGGTAGTTATAACACTATGGTAGTTGTAGTTATAACACTATGGTAGTTAAAACACTATGGTAGTTAAAACACTATGGTAGTTATAACACTGGTAGTTATAACACGTAGTTACACTATGGTAGTTATAACACTGGTAGTTACACTATGGTAGTTAAAACATTGCATAGTTGTCAAACAGGCTATTACATTACTGTGATAAGTGGTAAAACAAGTTAGACTTGCAGTAAGCACTTGCAAACACTCGTCACTTGAAGGTCTCTCCTGTATCCATGAATGCTGGAGTCTGTAGTTCTGTCCCCACCACTTAACCTCTGGATCTGTGGCAGAACAAGGCAGCACTGTGTCTACGAACACTCTCTTTACATTGCAAACTTAAGCAGACGGGAGAGGGGGAGCTGGAGCAGCATCACATCCCTTCTTCTCTCCCACACAAAAATAATGGACCTGGGAGAATATCAAGCTTTCTGAAATTACTGTGTTTTTTTCGTAATCCCTAAATCTGCAAATTGCTAGTCACCACTACATCTGCTGCCTCTGTATTTGACTGAAGACGCCTGCTGTGTAGGCGAAACGTTTCAACAATAATACTCAGCTGTTGCACTTTTGTCTTAATTATCAGCTTGTCAGTATTTCAGTGATACACAACAACACTTGACAGTTTGTTCCAGAGAACATTCCTACTCTAGTTCCTTTATTTCCAGGATTGTGGAAAGAAAGGTTGACTCCTACTTCTCTTGAGCACCACCTCTTTAGGAGACCCTATTATTCACTAACACGTATTCAATCTCTGGTCAGTTTCAGTATTCCCTGTAATACTCCCAGGGCACTCAGCCTGCAATACTCCCAGGGCACTCAGCCTGCAATACTCCCAGGGCACTCAACCTGCAATACTCCTAGGGCACTCAGCCTACAATACTCCCAGGGCACTCAACCTGCAATACTCCCAGGGCACTCAGCCTGCAATACTCCCAGGGCACTCAACCTGCAATACTCCCAGGGCACTCAGCCTGCAATACTCCCAGGGCACTCAGCCTGCAATACTCCCAGGGCACTCAACCTGCAATACTCCCAGGGCACTCAGCCTGCAATACTCCCAGGGCACTCAGCCTGCAATACTCCCAGGGCACTCAGCCTGCAATACTCCCAGGGCACTCAACCTGCAATACTCCCAGGGCACTCGCCCTGCAATACTCCCAGGGCACTCACACTAGAACCCTATGAACCTCAAACCCCTGCAATATTAAGAGGCGTGAGTTCCCCTGTCTCCAAATATCATGTTTATTTTTCCACTATAATCTACCTCGTCCATAATTACTATCGTATTTAGCTTTCGTAAAGTGAAGTCCAGGATCTTTCCTTAATTCATGGTGTAACTTAACAAATCTTTGAAGATAATTGTGTTGCAGACAAAACAAATGCTATATTAATTATGGACAAGGTGGATTATAGGGGAGAAATAAGCATAGAAAACGGGGTAACTGAGATGCCTCTTAACCTCTTCAACGTTCAACTTAGTCAACTTTCAACTCTCTCTCTCTCTCTCTCTCTCTCTCTCTCTCTCTCTCTCTCTCTCTCTGGCACAATAAAAGCAGGTACTCAGAAATGAGCTGCCTCATGGGTTGATGGGTTGTGTCTGCCGGCCACCAGTGAGTCTGCCTTCGTGTCAGTAAAGAGGCACCAGACCACATGAGCTGGGACTCGACCCTAGCAGTCACATACAGGTGAGTACATCACCTCCCATTGTTAAACAACCTCCCACCTTCAATAACACCACACTACACATCCCCCTCCCACCTTACACGACCTCCCACCTCCCACACACACCCCTTCCACCCTACACAACATACCATCCAAACCATCTAACTTAGTCTAACAAGCGCTCTCTCTCTCTCTCTCTCTCTCTCTCTCTCTCTCTCTCACATTATTTTAGGAAACAGAGAACATGTAAATTGCTTTAAGAAATGTAACGCATTTGCAAATATTGATGTTAATCTGAGGACATATAAATGTGTGTGTGTGTGTGTGTATATATATATATATATATATATATATATATATATATATATATATATATATATATATTTTATATATATATATATATATATATATATATATATATATATATATATATATATATATATATATATATATATATATATATATATGTGTGTGTGCGCGCGCGCGCGCAATATGTAAAATTGGTCAGTTAGTAAGAACTCGTTTAAAATTAAGTCCTTTCTAAAAAATTTCTCTTATACATTTAAAGATGTATTTTTTCGTTTATGTTAATATAAAAAATAATGATTTTGTACCAAAAGAACCTTAGGAAACTTACCTAACTTTATTATAAAAAGCGTAATTTAATTTAGCCTAATCCAACTAAATATATTTTAGATAAGTTTACAATAATTTAATAATAAACACAATGAAATATATTTTTTTCGCTAGGTTCAGAATGATTTTTGCGAAATATTGCATACACAAATTTTACCTCGTCTTATTCGGCAAGAAGACCGTTGCTATTTAAGCCAAAATTGCAAGTTTAACCTATTCGGCACGACATATATATATATATATATATATATATATATATATATATATATATATATATATATATATATATATATATATATATATTTTGATATTTCATTAGCGATTGTGTTATATACTCACAGAGAACAGGGGTTAGTGAGGGAGTAATGAGGGGAAACAGGGGGAGTAATGAGGGGAAACAGGGGTATGAGGGGGAGTAATGAGGGGAAACGGGTGTGAGGGGGAGTAATGAGGGGAAACAGGTGTGAGGGGAGTAATGAGGGGAAACAGGGGGTGAGGGGGAGTAATGAGGAAACGGGGTGAGGGGGAGTAATGAGGGGAAACGGGTGTGAGGGGGGATGAGGGTAACGGGTGTGAGGGAGAGTAATGAGGGGAAACAGGGGAGTGAGGGAGAGTAATGAGGGGAAACGGGGGTGAGGGAGAGTAATGAGGGGAAACAGGGGTGTGAGGGAGAGTAATGAGGGGAAACAGGGGGGGTGAGGGAGAGTAATGAGGGGAAACAGGGGGTGAGGGGGAGTAATGAGGGGAAACAGGGGTGTGAGGGGGAGTAATGAGGGATAAAGAGGATGTCGGCTGGTCAGATAATTATTTAGATAATGAATGTTTTTCAGTTGGGGGAGTGTGGGCGTGTACACGGATGTGCGTGTACACGAGTGTACATATACATGAGTGTGCATGAAGGTACACACGTGTGCATGAAAGTGTTAATGCTGTCACAAAACGGATAAGTGACGCCAGTTTTATGTTTCAGGTATGTCGTCACATGTGGCTGCCTCATTTCCTCTCCCATCTCCCCTCTCCCATCTCCCCTCTCTCCTCCCCGTTGCTCATTTCCCCTCGTGTCCCTTCCTCACCCACGCCACCAACTGCTGATGTCATCAGATATGCTGAGGTAGGTAGTCACTTGTGTATGGTTGCGGGGTCGAGTCATAGCTCCCGGCCCCGCCTCTTCACTGGTCGCTACTAGATCACTTCCTGCTCCATGAGCTTTATCATACCTCTTGTGTGTGTGTGGGGGGGGGGTGTATGGGGGTGTGGTGTGGGTGTGTATGTGTGGTGAGTGTGGGTGTGTGGTGTGTATGGGTGGGTGTGTGGTGGGTGTGGTGTTTGATGTGTGTGGGTGGGTGTGGTGTGTGGGTGGGTGTGGTGTGGGTGGTGTGTGATGTGTGTGGGTGGGTGTGGTGTGGGTTGTGTGTGTGTGTGTGTGTGTGTGTGTGTGTGTGTGTGTGTGTGTGTGTGTGTGTGTGTGGACTAACACATTGTTACCACACATCGCTTCACAAGTTATGAGACGATTAAAAACGAATTAGGTGGACAGTTACTAACGTGGAGGGTGAGCCAATATTAACGTGTGGGAAGAGTGGTAACGAGTGGGCGGAAGTTTAGTGGGTGGGCGAGAGGTTAACGAGTGGGCGGAAGGGTAGTGTGTGGGAGTAATGTGGGTGGGGTGACGATATACTCAACATTTGCTTGTGGTCGAGTACGTGGAACCAGTGTGGAGCCCTCACCTCTACCGACTGAAAAGTTCCCAAGGTTTACAACCTCAACTAGTCGCAGGAGTGAGGAGAGGACCAGGAAAAACACGTTACTAACCTGTATTTTTAGAGTGATTAATATGGATAGAATAACAGGGATAGAATGAATATGGAATAACAGAATATTAGTGAGGTAAACAAACCATGCCACGGGCGGGAATAGAACCCGCGATCAGAGAGTCTCCAAACTCCAGACCGTCGCGTTAGCCACTGGGTCATTCGTGAGAGGTGCTTTGCATCTCTAATACCTGTATACACCCTCTGCCTCCCTGTATTGTTTATAGCGGCTTGACAAAGCTCCTGAAGGGCGAAACGTTGCCACAATACAAGACTCATTAGCTACACATGTCATCTTTTACCTAACATATTGTGTGTATTCTGCTAACGTTATTACGACCCATAAAGACGTGAAAAATGTCTTTAATATCTGGTGTGTTACAGAAGGGGGTGAGTTGGACGAGGGAAATTCAGTACACAGTTTCAAGAGTAGGTATGGGAAAGTCCAAGAAGCCAGGAATTAATATTGAGGGCCGGAGCAGCTTGGCAGTCAGTGTGAAGCCCTGGGACTCGACCCCCGGCAAACACGAGTAGGTCAAATTTTAAACTGACGTTACCAAGAGTGTTGGGCACACATACTGTACAGTATTACACAGTACACATTGTACATAACTGAGTCATGTACAGGAAAAAGCAGTACACATACCAGGCGGATTACAGGATACCCAGTAGAATCTTGCACTGTGACGGAAGCAATATGTACGCACAGCGTAGGATGTAACCTTCAGAATGAACAATAAAATGGTATAAAATACCGACAGGTTGTTTAGGTAAGACACATATGCAACAGTTAGGTATCTTTATTTCGAAACGTTTCGCCTACACAGTAGGCTTCTTCAGTCGAGTACAGCAAAGTTGATAGAAGCAGAAGAGACTTGAAGACGATGTAATCAGTCCATCACCCTTAAAGTTTTGAGGTGGTCAGTCCCTCAGTCTGGAGAAGAGTATTGTTCCATTGTCTGGAATAATATCTATCAACTTTGCTGTACTCGACTGAAGAAGCCTACTGTGTAGGCGAAACGTTTCGAAATAAAGATACCTAACTGTTGCATACGTGTCTTACCAAAACAACCTTCAGAATGTACAGTTTTGTACAATAGACAGCCAGAAGCATCACATAAAATTCGAGTGAATCCAATAAATTGTGCTTTACTGAAGCTACCGTCCCCTTTCCCACACAATTAAATGGAACTGCTGGCAATACCTACCCCGTGAAAAAGAATGAACACAGATGCGGTGAACCACAGTGTACACGCATGTATATAACACGACCAGGTAGTGGTGGTGGTTTGTTCGTCAGGGCATTCCTACCCCTGGTTTTGATGACCTTGGGTCTTTTTGTAGACCTGCGGGATAAACCTTCCATACACTGGACCATAACATCCTGTAACAGACACCATTATGAACATTAAAATGGTATAAAATACCGACAGATTGTTAGGTAAGACACATATGCAACAGTTAGGTATCTTTATTTTGAAACGTTTCGCCTACACAGTAGGCTTCTTCAGTCGAGTACAGAAAAGTTGATAGAAGCAGAAGAGACTTGAAGACGATGTAATCAGTCCATCACCCTTAAAGTTTTGAGGTGGTCAGTCCCTCAGTCTGGAGAAGAGCATTGTTCCGAAGTCTGAAACAATATGAAGTTGAGAGGACAGAATGGAGCCTTATATAGCGCCAGGAGGTGAGATGTAGGTCGCTTTGGGAGGTCAGGTCCCTCTCAAATCCAGCCGTTCTCACTAGTAGAGGTTGTCGAAGTTGATTTCAGGTCTGTACCAAGATACCCTTGTGTCGCAGTGTCTGACAGAATGAACATTAAAATGGTATAAAATACCGACAGGTTGTTAGGTAAGACACATATGCAACAGTTAGGTATCTTTATTTTGTCCTTTCAACTTCATATTGTTTCAGACTTCGGAACAATGCTCTTCTCCAGACTGAGGGACTGACCACCTCAAATCTTTAAGGGTGATGGACTGATTACATCGTCTTCAAGTCTCTTCTGCTTCTATCAACTTTGCTGTACTCGACTGAAGAAGCCTACTGTGTAGGCGAAACGTTTCAAAATAAAGATACCTAACTGTTGCATATGTGTCTTACCTAACAACCTTGGGTCTTTTTGTAGACCTGCGGAATAAACCTTCCATACACTGGACCATAACATCCTGTAACAGACACCATTATGTCTTGAGAAATGGTGTGGTGATACTGGCAGGATGTGGGGAAAGACGTTTATGTACAGTCAGGACATTAAAGGATGCGTTTTGCCCTTGTGTCGGTAATTTATATCATCGCCATCATGACTAGGACAATATACGAAGGTCAGGTTAGGTTAGGTAAAGTTTGTCAGGAAACAGGACAAGTATTTCCTGACGCGGGTCTTAGTCATATGATGACCCAGAGCCGGAGCTTTTGGTCATCTGACCGAGGCCTTCCACTGGCTTACCGCTGAATTACTCAGGGTCGTACACCTAGGGAAAACTGAGTAATTATATTTGTTTACAAGGAGGGAAGGTACCTCCTGTTTCTTGTGTGTGGTGGAGGGGGGGGGGGTACTGGTACCTTCCACCAACATGAAGGTACCGGCGTTGGAGGTTACCTGGAGGTTACCTGGAGGTTATTCCGGGGATCAACGCCCCCGCGGCCCGGTCCATGACCAGGCCTCCCGATGGATCGGGGCCTGATCAAC
The DNA here is from genome assembly GCF_038502225.1 of Cherax quadricarinatus. Classification (NCBI taxonomy): domain Eukaryota; kingdom Metazoa; phylum Arthropoda; class Malacostraca; order Decapoda; family Parastacidae; genus Cherax; species Cherax quadricarinatus. The sequence continues at coordinate 60,575,886 of NC_091298.1, forward strand.
TAGGCTGTTACTGCTGGCCGCACGCAGTCCGACGTACGAGCCACAGCCCGGCTGATCCGGCACTGACTTTAGGTATCTGTCCAGCTCTCTCTTGAGGTCTCTGGAGGTTTACCACCCAGAGCTGTGCTACAAGCCTGTGCTACAGAGCTATGTCACAAACCTATGCCACAAATGTGCTACAAAGCTGTGTCACGAAGCTATGCCACAAATCTGTGCGACAAAGCTGTGTCACAAATCTGTGCTACAAAGCTATGCCACAAGCTGAGTCACGAAGCTATGCCAGCTAGCTATGTCACGAAGCTGTCACAAAACTGTGCTACAATATTAACTGGGAACAAGTGAATGTGGACTTGCAAAACACGTGGCAGTAACAACTGCCTCTATTACTGACCAGAATACTGGAACGGGGACTCGAACTGTAGTCCTGGAGGTTATTCCGGGGATCAACGCCCCCGCGGCCCGGTCCATGACCAGGCCTCCCGATGGATCAGGGCCTGATCAACTAGGCTGTTACTGCTGGCCGCACGCAGTCCAACGTACGAGCCACAGCCCGGCTGATCCGGCACTGACTTTAGGTATCTGTCCAGCTCCCTCTTGAAGGCAGCCACAGCTGTGACACCTCAGCCTGGGTCTGGTATGTCCAGTGTTGGGCCTGGGGGCTAATCCTTTCGTTCCTTGGCTCAAACCTGGTTACTTGGCATTCACCAGGCTCGTACGGGTTGAGCGCTTATCCCTGCTGCGGATATTACCTCGAGGTTAATTACAGCGAAAGAAATTAATAAATTCTTTTTAAGAACGAAATGAGTAATATTTAACGAATATGGAAGGTATTATTATTATTATTATTATTATTATTATTATTATTATTATTATTATTATTATAAAATATTGAGTACAATGAGCATCAACATTGAACCTCACAATCAACGAACTTAAACGATATAAAAACAAAGTTGGTGTAGTTAAGCTTAACGCATTCAGTGTCGCTAAATGAGGGAAGGTTAACGAGCCAGCCCTCGTTGACTTGTGACAGCGGGTGGGGGTGGGGGTGGCTGGGTCGTTAGGACGACCCACCCCTCCTAGTTTAGGGTCGGTAATTGACCCTCAGTAACGATCCAATTTCGCTCTGAAATGCATTATGGGTGGTGGTGGTGGTTTTGTGCCACGAATGGAATAGTGACACTTATATTGGCACTGGTGCTTAGACTTATACTGGCACTTATTGGCCCGTGGTTCTTAGACTTACTTATACGGGTTCTTATTGGCACTGGTGCTTACACTTACGTTACTTACATTGGCTCTTATTGGCACTGTACTTGATACCTGAAGGATTCTTCCGGGGGTCAGCGCCCCCGCTGCCCGGTCCTAGACCAGGCCACCTGGTGGATCAAGGCCTGATCAACCAGGATATTCCTGCTGGTCGCACCCAGCCAACTTACCAATCACAGCTCAGCTGATAAGTAGCCGATTTGATGTAATTGTCAAGTTCCCTCTTGACAGCCAGAGGTGGCATGGAGGGAAGATGTTGAAGAGTCGGGGATTTCTGACACTGGACGAGGTGCCTCTTAGAGTAGTTATGACGACCATGCTTTTCTGTCAAGTCTCTTGTCGATGGAGGCGTTTTGGTGTGTAAACAAAATATAGTTTACACGTAATAAACTATTGTTTAGCAGAAAAGAAAGCCACTGTTATTCTATACATTTCTGGCAGGTTTGGTACCAGTCCCTCCAGGATTTTCCAGGTGTAAGTTATGTACTTTTTCCCCTGATGAGAGTAAGACACATGTGCAACATCTGGGTATCTTTATTGTAGACGTTTCGCCATCCAGTGGCTTTATCAATACAAATTCTAGGACATAACTTGAAGACAGTAGAACTATGTACAGAAGATGAGGTAATCAGTCCCTCAACCTAGGAGTAGGTGCGAACAGCACCATAGTCGTGGAGATTCTCCACGACTATGGTGCTGTTCGCACCTACTCCTAGGTTGAGGGACTGATTACCTCATCTTCTGTACATAGTTCTACTGTCTTCAAGTTATGTCCTAGAATTTGTATTGATAAAGCCACTGGATGGCGAAACGTCTACAATAAAGATACCCAGATGTTGCACATGTGTCTTACTCTCATCTTGTCGGTATTTTATACCATTCGTACACAACTTGTCAGACACTGCAACATCATGGAATCTTAATTCTGAGGACATGTACATAACCTTCACGACTACGACATCTACTACTACAACTAACCCATCTCTTTGGGAAGGACCTACTTCCACTGGGGAATCCCGCCTACCAGTGAATATGCCCTCGTCTGCTACACCTGACGTTACTATATAAGCGCCAGGATTCTTTCTTCTGCTTCAGAATCTCCACGACTATGGTGCTGTTCGCACCTACTCCTAGGTTGAGGGACTGATTACCTCATCTTCTGTACATAGTTCTACTGTCTTCAAGTTATGTCCTAGAATTTGTATTGATAAAGCCACTGGATGGCGAAACGTCTACAATAAAGATACCCAGATGTTGCACATGTGTCTTACTCTCATCTTGTCGGTATTGTATACCATTCGTACACAACTTTTTCCCCTACGTTCCAAGGAGTACAGTTGAAGGGGACTTCAAATTCGGATTGCTTAATTGAGTGTATACGAGAAGTAAATGTTCTCTGTACGTTTTCCAGCTCAGTAATTTCTCCTGCCTTGATGAGAATCGTTAATATACAACAGTATTCCAGCCTGGAGAGAATGAGTCACTCTAAGAGCATCATCATTTTCTCAGCATCTCTTGTGTTTAAAGTTCTAGCTATCCAACTTGTCATTTTTCTTGCGTTAGTATTAGCAATATTATTGTATTTCTTGAGTGTGAGATTTTGTAACATTATACCAGATTTGAGTTTGTCTTGTACACCGTTACAGTATTTCCTACAGTCTTTCTTCTATAGCGGAACGATTGGAACTTGTCTTCGTTAAACATCGTCATGTTGTCTGCGGTCCACTGGAAGATTTGATTTATATCCGTCCGAATATTTGCTGTGTCTTGGACGCCACTCAGAAATTCTGGTGTCATCAGTGAAGGATGTTACGGTGTTGTGATTTATATCCTTGTCGATATTAGATGTAAGATTGAGAAACATAAGAACATAAGAAAGGAGGAACACTGCAGGAGGCCTGTTGGCCCATACTAGGCAGGTCCTTAAAATTCATCCCACTAACAAACATTTGACCAACCCAATTTTCAATGCTACCCAAGAAATAAGCTTTGATGTGCAAATCCCACTCAAATCCAACTCCTCCCACTCTTGTACTTATCCAACTTAAATTTGAAACTACCCAAAGTCCTAGCCTCAATAACCCAACTAGGTAGACTGTTCCACTCATCAACTACCCTATTTCCAAACCAATACTTTCCTATGTCCTTTCTAAATCTAAACTTATTTAATTTAAATCCATTACTGCGGGTTCTCTCTTGGAGAGATATCCTCAAGACCTTATTAATATCCCCTTTATTAATACCTATCTTCCACTTATACACTTCGATCAGGTCTCTCCTCATTCTTCGTCTAACAAGTGAATGTAACTTAAGAGTCTTCAATCTTTCTTCATAAGGAACATAAGAATGTAGGAACACTGCAGAAGGCCTACTGGCCCATACGAGGCAGGTCCTTATCAAAACGACATCTACGTGTACTTAGCTCAGTGGTGACGTGTACTTAGCTCTGTGAAGACCTGTTTGTGTGCTCTCTGTGAATCTGAACCAGGATGCCCTCTCTTGAGCAACTTTACCAGCAGCTGAGAGAAGAGCTCAGAGTTGCTAAGATGGAGATATGGCGATTAACGGAGGAGAAAAAGAGGATTCGTAGTAATCCTCCTGTTGTGAGTCCCCAGGTTAAGAGGGGAGCTTGGTCAGTGGCCGGGCAAAATGGAACCAAGCTGAAGATCAAGAAAACGGTTGGAGAAGCAGAAACAACGAGAAACCAGAAGACTACCGTGGAAACTTCCAACCCATTCTCGGTGCTACCCGACGAATGTGAGTGTTCTACTGGGAATGCCACAACGAGCACCAAAGAAGCACTGGCAGACGACGTGAGTGAGACATCCCTAGAAACCCCAACGAAGACCATCGAGAACGTCTTGACGAATTCTACAAGTGGTGTAATGCTACCTGGCGAATGTGAGTCGACTACTCGGAGCATCACGACGGACGACGCCAAGGAAGGTAAAAACATTGTTGTTGTTGGGGATAGCCAGATTAGGTACATAGATAGGGCATTCTGCTTGAAGGACAGGAGTAGGAGGCAGAGAGTGTGTTTTCCTGGGGCTGGGATGAAGGATATTGTTAGCTGTCTGGATGACATCATGAGAGGTAATGGGAGCAATCCCATTATCTGTCTCAGTGCTGGAGGCAACGATGTTGGCAGACGTAGGAGTGAGGACCTGATTAGCAGGTATAGGTCAGCAATAGAGATAATTAGGAGGAAGGGTGGGAAACCTGTCATATGTGGCATTTTGCCAAGGAGAGGAGTTGGAAATGAATGGTTGTCCAGAGCAATTGGTGTCAATTGCTGGCTGGACAAATACTGTAAGGAAAATGCGGTAACATTCATTGACAACTGGGACCTCTTCTATGGCAGAAATGACATGTATGCCAGGGACGGGGTTCACTTATCTAGGTGTGGGGTGGGAGCACTGGCCAACGCAGTGGAGGGAGCTGTTAGGTCTTTAAACTAGGAATAGTTAGTGGTATGGGTTTTTGCGGGAAAACTGTGAAGTCGCAGGGTAGTAATATGAGTACTAGGAGAACTAGTAATAGGCAAAATGAGGTGGATATTGGAAAGCCAGTGGCACTAATTGACAAGGACAGTAATAGGTTTAGTGGAATAACAGAAAGGAGCAGGAAGGGTAAAGAGAGAGGAGGGTCTTTAAATATTTATTACACAAATAGTCGCAGTGCTAGGAATAAGATGGACGAGTTGAGACTAGTTGCTAGTGCAGGTAACATTGATGTATTTGCCATTACTGAGACGTGGTTTAATTCAAAAAGTCGGGACATGCCTGCAGAATGTCACATCCAGGGTTTTAAATTGTTCCAAGTAGATAGAAGTGTCGGAAAGGGGGGTGGGGTGGCATTGTATGTCAGAGATCGCTTGAACTGCTGCATAAAAACGGGTATTAAGTCTGAAGTAACACATACAGAGTCTGTTTGGATAGAATTTTCAGAGGGGCATGAAAAATTTATTTTAGGTGTGATATACCGTCCCCCAAATTTAGATAGGGACCAGGGGAGACTACTATGGGAGGAAATTGTTAGGGCCACAAGTCACGATAATGTAGTAATTCTAGGAGACTTTAACTTTAGTCATATTGATTGGAATTTCTTGACTGGGAATTTAGAATCATACGACTTCTTAGAAGTAGTTCAGGATTGTTTTTTGAAGCAGTTTGTGACAGAACCTACAAGGGGTAATAACCTGCTTGACTTAGTTCTGGCAAACAACGAATCCCTTGTTAATAATTTAGAAGTTTCAGAGGAGCTGGGTGCAAGCGACCACAAATCAATTACATTTAGCATTGAATGGAAGTATGATAGTAGGGATAACTCAGTAACAGTCCCAGATTTTCGCTTAGCAGATTATGATGGGCTTAGAGAACACTTATCAACTGTTGACTGGGGTAACGAAGAGAGCTATCAATATGACAGTTTTCTGAACACAATACATGCTGCTCAAAGAACGTTCATCCCTTATAAAGAAATTAGATCAAATAGAAATGACCCAAAATGGATGAATAATAGGCTGAAATATCTACTAGGGCATAAGAAAGGAATTTATAGGCATATCAAAAGAGGCGAGGGTCATCTTATGAATCAGTATATTGACATTAAGAGGGACATTAAAAAGGGGATAAGAAAAGCTAAAAGGGACTATGAAATTAAAGTTGCTAGGGATTCGAAAACTAACCCAAAAAGTTTTTTCCAGGATATAGAACAAAAGTCAGAGATAAGATAGGTCCCCTTAAAAATAACTATGGGCACCTTACTGACAAAGAGAATGAAATGTGCTCGATTTTAAATAATTATTTTCTCTCGGTTTTTACACAGGAAGACACTAATAATATTCCGGTAATTAATTTTTATAGTGGGCCAGAAGAAGATAAATTATGTAACATCACAGTCACTAGTGAAATGGTTGTGAAGCAGATAGACCGACTGAAGCAAAATAAGTCACCGGGTCCTGATGAGGTTTTTTTCAAGGGTTCTTAAGGAATGCAAAATGGAAGTGTGTGAACCATTAACTAATATTTTTAATTTATCTCTTCAAACAGGTGTAGTGTCTGATATGTGGAAGATGGCTAATGTAATTCCTATTTTTAAAACAGGGGACAAGTCGTTACCGTCAAATTACCGCCCAATAAGCCTGACCTCAATTGTAGGCAAATTACTAGTCAATTATAGCTGAGATTATAAGAAGCCATCTCGATAAGCATAGCTTGATTAATGATACTCAGCATGGATTCACAAGAGGCCGGTCTTGTCTAACTAATTTATTAACTTTCTTCAGTAAAGCTTTTGAGGCTGTTGACCACGATAAAGAATTTGATATTATTTACTTAGATTTTAGTAAGGCATTTGATAGAGTTCCGCACCAAAGACTGTTGAAGAAAGTAGCAGCTCATGGCATTGGGTGAAGGGTGCTCTCGTGGATCAAATCATGGCTCACAGACAGGAAGCAGAGAGTGTCCATAAATGGGGTTAAATCCGAGTGGGGATCAGTAACAAGTGGCGTTCCACAGGGATCAGTCTTGGGCCCGTTATTGTTTATAATATATATCAATGATCTTGATGAAGGAATTACTAGTGATATGAGCAAATTCGCCGATGACACGAAGATAGGTAGGATAATTGATTCAAACGTAGATGTTAGGGAACTTCAGGAGGATTTAGACAAACTCTACTCTTGGTCAGAAAAGTGGCAGATGCAGTTCAATGTAGATAAATGCAAGGTTCTGAAGCTCGGGAGTGTCCATAACCCTAGCACTTATAAGTTAAATAATGTAGAACTTAGCCATACAGATTGCAAAAAGGACTTGGGGGTTATGGTAAGCAGCAACCTTAAACCAAGACAGCAATGCCTAAGCGTACGTAATAAGGCAAATAGATTACTGGGATTTATATCAAGAAGTGTAAGCAACAGAAGTGCAGAGGTCATACTGCAGCTTTATACATCATTAGTAAGGCCTCACCTAGATTATGCAGCTCAATTCTGGTCTCCATATTACAGAATGGACATAAATTCGTTAGAAAACATTCAGCGTAGGATGACTAAATTAATACATAGCATTAGAAATCTTCCTTATGAAGAAAGATTGAAGACTCTTAAGTTACATTCACTTGTTAGACGAAGAATGAGGGGAGACCTGATCGAAGTGTATAAGTGGAAGATAGGTATTAATAAAGGGGATATTAACAAGGTCTTGAGGATATCTCTCCAAGAGAGAACCCGCAGTAATGGATTTAAATTAGATAAGTTTAGATTTAGAAAGGACATAGGAAAGTATTGGTTTGGAAATAGGGTAGTTGATGAGTGGAACAGTCTACCTAGTTGGGTTATTGAGGCTAGGACTTTGGGTAGTTTCAAATTTAGGTTGGATAAGTACATGAGTGGGAGGGGTTGGATTTGAGTGGGATTGCACATCAGAGCTTATTTCATGGGTAGCATTGAAAATTGGGTTGGTCAAATGTTTGTTAATGGGATGAATTGTAAAGGACCTGCCTAGTATGGGCCAACAGGCCTGCTGCAGTGTTCCTCCTTTCTTATGTTCTTATGCTCTTATATAGTAACGTCAGGGGTAGCAGACGAGGGCATATTCACTGGTAGGCGGGATTCCCCAGTGGAAGTAGGTCCTTCCCAAAGTGATGGGTTAGTAGTAGTAGTAGTTGTCGTAGTCGTGAAGGTATTGTACATGTCCTCAGAATTAAGATTCCATGATGTTGCAGTGTCAGACACTTGTCAGACACTGCAACTTCTTGGGATCTTAATACTTAGGAATTCTTCGCTTGCCTAATTCTCGGGCACGACCTACTTCCACATTGAACAAATGTGACACCACCTATGACTGCTGCACCTCTCCTGCCATACGGTTTATAAGCTGCTTCTCCGCTCACATGCCGTATTCTACTCAAGATTGATGGACTGAACACATCGACTCAAGGTTGAGGGACTGATTACCTCATTCTCCTCCTGTTCTTCAAGTTTCTCCTACGTATGGACTGATGAAGCCACTGTGTGGCGAAACGTTTCCTCAATAAAGATACCCAAGAGTTGCACATGTGTCTAATTTATCAACATGTCGGTTCTCTGAACCATCCATCTACATTCTCTGTATGTTCTCTAATGAGCAGCATAATCTAAATGAGGCCTCACTAGTGATGTATAGAGCTGTAAAATAACTTTTGGACTTCTGTTACTTATACTTCTTGAGATAAATCCAAGTAATCTGTTGGCCTTGTTGCACACACTAAGACTCTTGGCTTTAGATTTCTGCTTACCATGACTCCCAAGTCTTTTTCACATTCTGTATGACCAAGCTCTACTTCACCTAGATTATAGCTTCGAGGGTTATTTTCATTACCAAGGGCAAGTACCTTACACTTATCCACATTAAACTTCATCTGCCATTTTTCAGACCAAGACATTAATTTGTTCAAATCGTCCTGGAGTTCATTGATATCCTCCTCAGAGTGAATTATACGGCCTATCTTTGTATCATCAGCAAACTTACTCATGTCACTAGTAATCCCTTCATCAAGGTCATTAATGTAAATTATGAACAGGAGAGGGCCTAAAACTGATCCTTGTGGAACGCCACTAGTGACTAATCCCCATTCAGATTTCACTCCATTAATGGTAACTCTCTGCTTTCTATTGGTAAGCCATGCCTCAATCCATGCTAGAACTTTACCTCCTATACCATGAACTGCCACTTTTCTTAAGAGTCTCTTGTGAGGTACTCTGTCGAAGGCTTTACTAAAATCCAAATAAACAATATCATATTCCTTATCACTGTCAACTGCCTCAAATGTTCTATTGAAGAACGTCAGTAAGTTTGTCATGCAGGAACGACCTCTCGTGAATCCATGCTGAGATTCATTTATCAAGTTATGCTCTTCAAGGTGACTTCTGATAATGTCAGCTACAATTGATTCTAATAACTTGCCCACTATAGATGTCAGGCTTATTGGACGGTAATTTGAAGGAGTGGACTTATCCCCTGATTTGAATATAGGAACCACATTAGCCATCTTCCACAACTCTGGCACAACACTGGTAAGGATGGACAAATTGAATACACTCGTTAATGGCTGACTAAGCTCTATCTTGCATTCCTTAAGTACCCTTGAAAACAACTCATCGGGTCCCGGGGACTTATTTTGTTTCAGTTTGTCTATCTGTTTAATAACCATGTCCCTCGTGACAGTAATATTAGTTAACTTAAATTCATCAGGAACTAAATAATTGTTAATTACTGGAATATCATTTACATCTTCCTGTGTAAAAACTGACAAAAAATAGTCATTAAATAAGGAACACATTTCCAGTTCATTATCCGTCAGCTGTCCATTCCCAGTTTTCAGAGTTCCTACTTTTTCCTTCACCTTCGTCCTATACACTTGAAAGAACCCCTTTGGATTAGTCTTTGATTCATTAGCAACTCTAATTTCATAGTCGCGTTTAGCCTTTCTAATCGCCTTTTTTACTTCTCTTTTAAGCTGAACATATTGGTCAGTAAGGTTAACCTCTCTTCTTCTGATGCGCCTATAAATTCCCATTTTCTCCCCTAATAGATGCTTTAGCCTCCTGTTAACCCATTCGGGATCGTTATTATTAGACCTAATTTCTCTCTGGGGAATGTATATACTCTGGGGAATGTATATACTCTGGGCACTGTGTACATTATTAAGAAAACAATCATAAAAGCAGATCCTTCATATTCATAAGTATGATTATCGTCAATAAAATCATTAGCTAGATAACCCCAATCAAGATTAGACAGATGTTCCCTAAGTCCATTATAATCGGCAGAACGAAAATCAGGGATTTTTACTGTATTATCATTATTCTTGCATTCCCAATTAATGCTAAAAGTGATGGATTTGTGATCACTTGCGCCAAGCTCTTCAGTGATCTCCAGATTATTCACGAGTGTTTCCTTATTTGACAAGACTAGGTCTAGCAAATTATTACCCCTGGTAGGCTCAGTTACGCTCTGTTTCAGAAAACAGTCCTGAACTGTTTCCATAAAGTCGCTGGACTCTAGATTACCTGTCAAAGAATTCCAGTCAATTTGGCTAAAGTTAAAGTCCCGTACTATGACTATGTTACTGTGTCCAGAAGCCCTAACAATTTCGTCCCAAAGAAGTCTCCCTCTATCGTGATCCAAGCCTGGAGGTCGGTATATTACACCTAGAATTAGTTTTTCTTGACCCTCCACGAACTCTACCCAAACAGACTCTGTTACTGCTCCATCTATTTTTATACCTGTTTTTATGCAACAATTAATATTTTCTCGAACATACAATGCAACTCCTCCCCCCTTCCCATTACATCTATCCACATTGAACAACTTAAATCCCCGAATATTACACTCAGCAGTCATATCCCGACTCTTTAAATCATACCACGTTTCAGTTAATGCAATGATATCAAAGTTCCCAGCACATGCTACCAAACGTAGTTCATTAATTTTATTTCTTGCACTTCGACTGTTAGCATAAAATACCATCATATGTTTTTTCTTCTGCACATTTTTCCTATTCATCTTTGTTTTTACACAATTTCTGAAATTATCATTACCCAGAGTTACTCCATGACAGTTACTATTAAGATTCTTAATATCAAAGCATAAGTCAATATATCCATACTCATTATTTATCATTTCTAAACCCATACCTCTAACTAATCCTAGTTTAAAGTCCTAACAACCCCCTCAACTGAGTTAGCAAGAAAACCCACACCTGCCCTGGATAAGTGAACCCCATCCCTGGCATACATGTCATTTCGGTCATAGAAGATGTCCCAGTTGTCAATGAATGGTACTGCATTATCTTTACAGTGTTTATCCAGCCAACAATTAATACCAATTGCTCTGGACAACCATTCATTACCAACACCTCTTCTTGGCAAAATGCCACATATAACAGGGCGCCCCCCCTTCTTCCTAATTATGTCTATAGCTATCCTGAACTTTCTAACTAAATCCTCACTTCTACGCTTGCCTACATCATTGCCTCCAGCACTGAGGCAAATAATAGGATTGATCCCATTACCGTTCATGATGTTGTCAAGCCAGCTAAAGGAAGATTTCTAATGCTATGTATTAATTTAGTCATCCTACGCTGAATGTTTTCTAACGAATTTATGTCCATTCTGTAATATGGAGACCAGAAATGAGCTGCATAATCTAGGTGAGGCCTTACTAATGATGTATAAAGCTGCAGTATGACCTCTGGACTTCTGTTGCTTACACTTCTTGATATAAATCCCAGTAATCTATTTGCCTTATTACGTACGCTTAGGCATTGCTGTCTTGGTTTAAGGTTGCTGCTTACCACAACCCCCAAGTCCTTTTTGCAATCTGTATTGCTAAGTTCTACATTATTTAACTTATAAGTGGGGACACAGCTTCTCACTGTCGCTGCCTCTGAGTTTACTCTGGTTATTGTTGTTCTCTGGGTTCTATTAACAAGTTGCATATCCATCTGCCCACTTTTGCTGTTATTTCTTTTACACGTATTTTCCGCGCTATCACAACATGGTTGCACTTATCGAGCGCTTCTGTAAAATCATTGTACACTGCATCAGCATTGAGCCTGTCTTTCAGAGCATCAGGGATCGCATCGTAATGATCTCGCAATTGTAAAAGGCAGGAGCGACCTGCTCTAAACCCATGCTGTCCTGGGTTGTGTAAGTGTTGTGATTCCACATGATTGACAGTCTTGACCCCCGGAAAACTTTCCAGGTGGAACCTGGAAAGTTTTCCAGGTTCTATCCTGGGAACGGGTGGGAGTTGAAGCCATGGCGAGTCCTGAAACTGGCAGGCCAGTGCGTTAACCACTCGGCCAGCTGACTCTAATAAGAGCCATCCAACTAGTTGGATGAATTTTATTAGAGCCAACTGGCTAATTGGTTAACGCACTGGCCTGTTAGTTTTAGCTCTCACTTTGGGCTCAAACCCCACCTGTTTCCTGATTTGACTTGTTCAAAGATTTTGATAATTTGAGAAGCTAAGTTTATTGGTTTATATTGTTATTACCTTTGTGAAGTGGGGCAATACAGGTGGTTTTCAACAACTCGGGGATAACACTTGTGTCCACTTCCTTCTCCATAAATTGCCAAAGGTATGGGTTAGTGGCCTCTCAGTTTTTGATAAGTATGGAATAATACACAGACAATCCATACATAGGAGAGAGGAGCTTATGACGACGTTTCGGTCCGGCTCGGATCATTTAGAAGTCATACGAGCCCAGTTCCGGGACAGAAGGCATGGGCATGCTGTCGATGGCTTCTTCAGAGTCAACTAGAGAGAGAGAGAGAGAGAGAGAGAGAGAGAGAGAGGAGACTACCTGGGATTTTGTGGCGATGTTGACAGAGGTCACTACAGCCAGGAGGATGATGGGCTGGGTAATGAGAACTTTTAAGACAACTAGAGAGAGAGAGAGAGAGAGGACTACCTGGGATATTGTGGTAATGTTTTCAGTATTTTAAGTCATGAAACTCGCTTTGGGTCTACGACGTGTAGACTGTTGTGGATCACTGAACACAAGTGTCTTATTGTGACTCCAGTATTTCACTCATTTCCTTATTCTCATCAGTGTGTGTGTGTGTGTGTGTGTGTGTGTGTGTGTGTGTGTGTGTTTAATATAATATTTCTACCAGTACAAGGTATACAGACCATAGCTGACATCAGTGACATACTACTATATAGAAAGCCGCTTATGCTGAGCATTTCCCGCAAATTAGGTCAGTTTTGTCCCCTGGATGCGACCCACACCAGTCCACTAACACCCAGGTACCTATTTTACTGATGGGTGAACATTGGACAACAGATGTATTATGGAAACGCGTCCTAATGTTTTCAGCCGTACTGGGGATCGAACCCCCGGACCTCAGTGTGTGAGCTGAGTGCTCTAGTGATCG
>NC_091298.1:60591577-60604077 GCF_038502225.1 Cherax quadricarinatus
ATGGGATCTCTACGAATTGAAGCAAGATGCCCTCCATCGAGCAACTTTACCAACAGCTTAAGGAAGAATTGAGGATGGCGAAGATGGAGATTCGGCGACTGACCGAGGAAAACAAGAAGATTCGTAGTAGTCCTCCTGTTTTGAGTCCTCAGGTCAAGAAAGGAAACTGGTCAGTGGCTGGACAGCAGGGAATGAAGTTGACGATCAAGAAGACGAATGGAAAGGTAGAAACAATGAAGAAGAAAGAGACTGCCGTGGAAACTGTTGTGGAAACATCTAATACATTCTCAGTGCTACCCGATGAATGTGAGTCGACTACTGGGAACGTCACGACGAACGACACCAAGGATGGTAAGAATGTTGTTGTTGGGGATAGCCAAGTTAGGTATATGGATAGGGCGTTCTGCTTGAAGGACAGGAGTAGGAGACAGAGGGTTTGCTTTCCTGGGGCTGGGATGGAGGATATTGTTAGCCGTCTAGATAATCATGAGAGGTAATGGGAGCAATCCTATTATCTGTCTCAGTGCTGGAGGCAACGATGTTGGCAGACGTAAGAGTGAAGACCTGATTAGCAGGTATAGGTCAGCAATAGAAATAATTAGAAGGGTGGGAACCCTGTCATATGTGGTATTTTGCCAAGGAGAGGAGTTGGAAATGAATAGTTGTCCAGGGCAATTGGTGTCAATTGTTGGCTGGACAAATACTGTAAGGAAAATGTGGTAACATTCATTGACAACTGGGACCTCTTCTATGGCAGAAATGACATGTATGCCAGGGATGGGGTTCACTTATCTAGGTCTGGGGTGGGAGCACTGGCAACTGCAGTGGAGGGAGCTGTTAGGACTTTAAATTAGGAAGAGTTAGTGGTATGGGTTTTGGCAGGAAAGCAGTGAAATCCCAGTGTAGTAATATTATGAGTTCTAGGGGAACTAGTAATAAGCAGAAAGAGGTAGATATTGAAAAGCCAGTGACACTGGGTGATAAGGACAGTAATAGGTTTAGTAGAAAAACAGAAATGAGCAGGAAGGGTAAAGAGAAAGGAGAGTCTTTCAATGTTTATTATGCTAATAGCCGTAGTGCTAGAAATAAGATGTACAAATTGAGATTAGTTGCTAGTGCAGGTAACATTGATGTACTTGCCTTAACTGAGACGTGGTTTAATTAAAAAAGTCGGGACATGCCTGCGGAATGTCACATTCAGGGTTTTAAATTGTTCCAAGTAGATAGAAGTATCGGGAAGGGGGGTGGGGTGGCGTGGCATTGTATGTCCGAGATCGCTTGAACTGTTGCATAAAAACGGGTATTAAGTCTGAAGTAACACATACAGAGTCTGTTTGGATAGAATTTTCAGAGGGGCATGAAAAACTGATTTTAGGAGTGATACACTGTCCCCCAAACCTAGGGACCAAGGGAGACTACTATGGGAGGAAATTGTTAAGGCCACAAGTCACGATAATGTAGCAATTCTAGGAGACTTTAACTTTAGTCATATTGATTGGAATTTCTTGACTGGAAATTCAGAATCATACGACTTCTTAGAAGTAGTTCAGGATTGTTTTTTGAAGCAGTTTGTGACAGAACCTACAAGAGGAAATAACCTGCTTGACTTAGTTCTGGCAAACAATGAATCCCTTGTTAATAATTTATAAGTTTCAGAGGAACTGGGTGCTAGCGACCACAAATCAATTACATTTAGCATTGAATGGAAGTACGATAGTAGCGATAACTCGGTAACAGTCCCAGATTTTCGCTTAGCAGATTACGATGGGCTTAGAGAACACTTATCATCTGTTGACTGGGGTAACGAAGAGAGCTATCAATATGACAGTTTTCTGAACACTATACATGCTGCTCAAAGAACGTTTATCCCGTATAAAGAAATTAGATCAAATAGAAATTACCCAAAATGGATGAATAATAGGCTCAAATATCTACTAGGGCATAAGAAAGGAATTTATAGGCATATTAAAGGAGGTGAGGGTCATCTTATGAATCAGTATATTGACATTGAGGGACATTAAAAAGGGGGTAAGAAAAACTAAAAGGGACTATGAAATTGAAGTTGCTAGGGATTCGAAAACTAACCCAAAAAGTTTTTTTCAGGTATATAGAACAAAAGTTAGAGATAAGATAGGTCCCCTTAAAAATAACTATGGGCATCTTACTGACAAAGAGAATGAAATGTGCTCGATTTTAAATAATTATTTTCTCTCAGTTTTTACACAGAAAGACACTTACAATATTCCAGTAATTAATTTTTATAGTGGGCTAGAAGAAGATAAATTATGTAACATCACAGTCACTAGTGAAGCAGATAGACTGAAGCAAAATAAGTCACTGGGTCCTGATGAGGTTTTTTCAAGGGTTCTTAAGGAATGCAAAGTGGAACTCTGTGAACCATTAACTAATATTTTTAATTTATCTCTTCAAACAGGTGTAGTGTCTGATATGTGGAAGATGGCTAATGTAATTCCTATTTTTAAAACGGGACAAGTCGTTACCGTCAAATTACCGCCCAATAAGCCTGACCTCAATTGTAGGCAAATTACTAGAGTCAATTATAGCTGAGATTATAAGAAGCCATCTCGATAAGCATAGCTTGATTAATGATACTCAGCATGGATTCACAAGAGGCCGGTCTTGTCTAACTAATTTATTAACTTTCTTCAGTAAAGCTTTTGAGGCTGTTGACCACGATAAAGAGTTTGATATTATTAACTTAGATTTTAGTAAGGCTTCTGATAGAGTTCCACACCAAAGACTGTTAAAGAAAGTGGCAGCTCATGGCATTTGGGGAAAAGTGGAAATATAAACACATGCAGTATAATGTGATCCTTTATTGACAACGTTTCACCCACACAGTGGGCTTTTTCAAGTCACACAGATCTACCTTGGGTGGAAGGTACGGGAGTATTTATGGTCATGTTCAGAATGTTGAGGTCAGGTGGAGAATGCTGCATCTGATGATCTACCGGGTGGGGTTATAGAGTCTTGGGTAGCTTGGCAGGGGTATTGGACAAGTTGTGAGTAGACCTTCTGCAGTGTTCTATGTTCTTATGTGGGATAGCGATGAAGAAGTTTCTTGGCGAGTGGTTCAGCTATGTTATAGAAGCATAACTGCTGGCATTGATGTGTAAATAGAAGGGCTGATTAAAGTCAGGACTTTTCAATACGGGTGACGAAGAAAGCAACCGCTTCAACCGATTAAAAGCTATCTCACAATCTTTCGTCCAGCAAAACTTCATCTTACTACTGGTTAACTCGGTAAGAGGAGATGCAACCTGAGAAAAATTAGGACAGAAACGTCGATAATAACCAGTCATTCTAAGGAACCTCTGTATAGACTTTCTATCTTGAGGGATAGGAAACTCGGCAATGGCCCAAACTTTTACCTCAACAGGACGTACCTCACCCTGACCTATACAAAAACCGAGGTATTTAATCTTGGCTTGTCCAAACTGACACTTGGCTAAATTTATGGTGAAGTTGTACTTTTCTAACTTCTTAAATAAGGTTTCCAGGCGAATTAAATGTTGCTCCCACTCATTGCTATATATAACAAGATCATCTAGATATGCATCCACTCCTTCTAAATCATTGGTCATCAGGTTCATCAGGCGCTGAAAGGTAGAGGCCGCGTTACACAACCCAAAGGGCATAACACGATAATTGAATAATCCTCCTTGTATAGTAAATGCGAATATTTCTTGGGCTCCCTGGGTAAGCGGCACTTGGTAATAGCCCCTTAATAAATCCAGGCGGGTGACATAGGCGGCTCCTGATACTCTGTCTATTAGATCATCAATACGGGGTAGTGGGAAACCATCTGGTACCGTGAGAGCATTAACCTTACGATAATCAGTGCACATTCTAGAAGTTCCATCAGGCTTGGGAACTAATATACAGGGCTAGGCCCACGGACTTTTACTCCGTTCTATGAGTCCATGAGACAACAAAAATTCTACTTCTTTGTTTAATGTTTCTTGTTTGAGTGGGCTTGCCCTATAAGGTGACTGTTTGCAAGGCTTTGCTCCTTGTACATTATGTCGTGAATTCCCAATGTACAACACCTAGGGACGTCATCGAATAAAACCTCATAACGTAATATCAAGTCTTTGATATCGTTGGCTTTCTTCAAATCAAGGTCCATAAGAAAGGTATCAAGAGATTGCAATGTATCTGAATTTTTTAAACGTACTTCTATCGCTTTAGAGATGCTGGGCAGACTTACATTTTCAGTTTCAGCTAAAGGAAGAACTGTCGAAACTGGTACGATACTAGGGTGGTAAGCCCTAAGTTGGTTTATGTGATAAGTACGTTTTGCTTTTCTCTTTCCTGGAGTTTGTAGTACATAATTTACCTCATTGAGCCACTCAATCACTTCAAAAGGACCTTTGTATCTAGGTTGCACAGCGTGTCCAGGTAAGAATTTCTGTGCCATCACACTGTCACCTGGTTTGAAGAAACGAGAGCGTGTGTGTTTGTCATAACAATGCTTCATCTTGGATTGGGCCTTAGCTAAGTTTTTTGAGGCTAATTCCCTCAGTTGTGACAAACGCTTTTGCATTAGAGTTGTTGTTTTAAGCGAGGGTTCCGATTTTCCAGTCCATGAATCTTTTAGTACGGCGAGGGGGCCGCGTACTTGGTGTCCGTAAATTAATTCAAATGGACTGAACCCAGTGCTTTCTTGTTCGCTTTCCCTTAAGGCGAACAAGAGGAATGCTATTCCTTCGTCCCACTCTCTGGAAAACTGCTCGCAGTACGCTCTCGTCATTGATTTTAATGTTTGATGAAATCGTTCGAGGGCTCCTTGCGACTGAGGGTGATAAGCAACAGAAAATACGGACTTAATTCCGAGGCGAGATAAGGCATCGCGAAACATCTTAGAGGTAAAATTTGAATCTTGATCGGATTGAATTATTCGGGGAATCCCCACCTGTGAGAAAATTTTTTGCAAAGCTCGAACAATGATGCGAGAATTAATTTTTCTCAAAGGGATAGCCTCTGGATATCGAGTAACGACATCCATAATTGTAAACAGATATTGATTCCCTTGTTTAGTCCTGGGTAACGGACCAACACAATCTATTATCAGGCATGAGAAGGGCTCACCACTGACGGGAATCGGAATGAGGGGAACTGGTGAAGGTGTGTGCGAAGGTTTGCCGGTCACTTGGCAGACTTGACAACCTTTTAGATAGCTTTCCACAGTCTCCTCCATTCTGGGCCAATGAAAATGCTTGGCTATTTTGCCCAGCGTTTTCTTTACTCCCAAATGTCCTCCCATGGGACTATGGTGGGCGAAACTAATAGCCAATTCTCTAAAGGTGCTAGGTAGCACTACTAGATGTTTGCTGGTAGCCAGATGATCGTCGGAAGACAAAAGAGACTTTTCCTTTCTCATTAATATACCATTAGCAAGATAGTAACAATTGTCCAGGTCTTGGGCGTCGTCTTCTGTAATAGCTATCTCTCGTAATTTCTCTAGGGATGGATCAAGGAACTGATCCCTTATTAAATCTTCTTTCGATAGCATTTTAATATCAAAATCTTGAAAAGGGCTGATCATAGAATATTTCAGATTTGAAGATCCTGGTTGTAAGGATCGACTGAACAATAAATCGAGACCTAAATCTTCGCCTTCACTTAGAACTTCAGTTGACAAAGGATTTTGAGGCGCTCTAGACATTGCTCTAGTTATAACATTGAGAGGAAATAAGGTAGGAGCCTCTTTTCGAGCTTCTATGGCATAGTTAATGTCAGTAGAATTATCAATAACTACAGGCTCTCGGCTTATACCCGGATAGTCTAGATCATTGCCTATGAGTAAGTCAACGCCCTGAATAGCAAAATTTTCACTTGATATACCTACCGACACAAAGCCAGCATAGGTTGGTGTTTGGATGTATATCCTGTGAAGAGGCACTCTTATAATGGCGCCTCCATAGGCTTCTAATAAGACATCTAGCTTTGTGCGAGTCATATCACTTACGGGAGGTATGTCCTGCTTCAACAATGTTAAATAACTTCCAGTATCACGGAAGGAATTAATTTCAACTAATTGAGTCTCGTCTATTCCAACTTTCACTTTAGCAAAGTAGGGACTCATAGCTGAGTGAATATCTTTTTCTGAAACAGCTCTAGTATTGAGTCATCTAGAATGACTACTGATTCGTTCTTGTGAACCTTGTTCAGTACTAGGGTTCAGTTTCTTATGAGTTGTCGATGAAGATATTACCTGAGTTGGGAAACGAAGTCGCTCGTTCCTGGTATCCCTCTCTAGCCAATAACAGTGTTTCCTTAAATGCCCTTTCTTATTACAATAAGTGCAGTTCAACTCACTGTTATGCCTTAGTGGTTTTGAACTTTTCCTAGAGTTAGATCTAAATTTATTATTAATGGGCGTGGAGGCATCATAGGAGGTCGGGTAAGGATTCTGTATGCAACGCATCTCTGTAAGATTGGATATTCCTTTCTTAGGGGCATATTTAGTCACTGTTTCCTTACTTTTTGTTTCGCCAATCAATTGTTGAGATATTTCATAATTATCGGCGAGCGAGGCTGTTTCTAGTATATTTACTATGGGGCAACTAATCAAATACCTATGCAAGTCTTCTGGTAAATTATTATAGAAATCCTCATGCAGGATCAATTGGGAAAGACTTTCCATAGATTTACAGTTAGAAGCTCTACACCATCTCTCAAAAGCGATTTTCTTTTCACGAGCACAATCCACATACGACTGAGTTGGCTGGCGTTTTAATGCTCTAAAGGTTTTTTGATAACTTACTGGGAGGAGATCATAAGCCTTTAGGATAGCCTTCTTAACGGAATCATAATCCACATATTTCTCAAAAGGTAACGTAGCCGTACAACTTTGAGCTTTACCAGACAACGAAGTATGTAATAAGGTTGCCCAGTGTTGTCAGGGCCAGCTCATAGCATGTGCTTGATTCTCAAAGACTTCAAAATAAGTATCTAAATCTCCGTCATTAAATCTTGGAACCATAGATGCAGCTTTTTGTATATTGAAAGAATCATTTGAGGATTCAGTACATCTTTCACTCACATTTCCTTGTTGTTGTTGTCTTATATAGCGGAGCGTTTCCCTTTGAAAGTCTTCTTCATTTAATTTACGCTGAGCCTCAATTTGAGCAGTCTGTAAAATAAATAGTCTCTCTAATTTCTCAAACTGACTTTGAGAAATATGCCCCGATGGTATCGAAAATGAGGGAATTGAACTGGCGGTATGTGGATATTCCTTTGGACGTGCACCTTGGTGAGGGCCAGGCTGACCATTAATAGGAATTCCTTCAGTAACGGGCGAATGCCGAACAGCGGCTGCACCCTGCAATACTTCATCTACTTTACTAGAGGCCAAAGCGGGACCTAATCTGTCTGATTCAATTTCAAGATCAACTCTTTGAAATTGTTCTTCTAATACTTCGATTCTCGACTGGTAGCTTACTTGAGAAACTAAACTTTCAGAGTCAGAATCTCCTGTTACATGATGGTTAGAGGCCCCTGGAAACAATTTGTTTCTAATTATTGCCCTTACGGTATTGACTGTGTAATATCTATCGTATGGTACTCCCAATTTACGGGCTATCTGCCAGCACGTTTGAAGTTTCAAGGAGTCCAGCTTTGACAATGTCAAATCTTCAAATAACTCTTTAATGTGATCTTCCATGATCAATATTTTGAAATTAACTAAAGATAAATTCCCAGTATATAACTTTAATATTGTTCTTTTGATCAATGTCTTAGAACAACAGAGATCCCGGACGGGTACCCCATTTGTTGCGAATAAGAAATTTTTTTGAAGAACTTCAGAATGTGGCCTGTTACCATTCATTTCTTATGCAACAAGATTTTTGGATCCGAGTTATTTAAAGTTTTAGAGTCTAGGGGAAATAATTTCAACTGGGAAACTCCATAGAATAATAATAAAATTTATTAAAGTATTTAAATACAATACTTTATCTTCTCTTTGTAGTTAATGTAACTTAATACTTTGTACAATAAATTTACCATATACATTTAGTTCAAAATCATGGAAATGTCACATTAATAAGGAAGTTTAATTATTCTTCCTGTAATTCAGTCTTCAATAACATTTACGTCTTTGTCTTAACAAGACTAAACTCAAAATACAAAAGGTACAAGATTTAACAAGACCTTTGAATCTGGCCGTAAAGTATCTCTATGGATTACTGAACTGACCAAGAATATAAATATCAAAAGAATCTTTCAGAGTAATGAGGAACAAAGTGAGTCAGCTCTAGAGTCCAATTCTCAAAACCATTCAACTGTACACCGTAAGAGCCAATATACGATCAGTTGTCAGGGCTAGAGCAGGGAGCAGACTGACTACTTGCCAGTCTGTTGATGTGTCGTCAGGTTGGATCACCTGACCCAACGTCAGTCAGCCGGACATAGACAATTGAACAATTCACCGGATGGTTCCGAAACTTAAACTCTACTCTATATACACAAGAAATCCTACCTAACAATAATAGTAAAATAATAGTGATTTTTCATATATTAACAGATAATAATATAACGCCGAAAGTCTCTATTTTAGATATAAACGGGGACTTTCGCGCTATAATATTAAGTGATGAACATATTCTCTTACAATGGCAATATAAACACAAATGCAGTATAATGTGATCCTTTATTGACTACGTTTCGCCCACACAGTGGGCTTTTTCAAGTCACAAACAGAACTACCTGGGGTGGAAGGAACGCGAGTATTTATAGTCCGGCTGAGGTCAGGTGAAGAATGCTGCATCTGATGATGTACCAAGTTGGGTTGTAGAGTCTAAAAACTTGGGTAGCTTGGAAAGGAGACTGGACAAGTTTGTGAGCAGACCTTCTACAGTGTTCTTATGTGGGATAACTTCTTCATCGCTATCCCACATAAGAACACTGTAGAAGGTCTGCTCACAAACTTGTCCAGTCTCCTTTCCAAGCTACCCAAGTTTTTAGACTCTACAACCCAACTCGGTACATCATCAGATGCAGCATTCTTCACCTGACCTCAGCCGGACTATAAATACTCGCGTTCCTTCCACCCCAGGTAGTTCTGTTTGTGACTTGAAAAAGCCCACTGTGTGGGCGAAACGTAGTCAATAAAGGATCACATTATACTGCATTTGTGTTTATATTGCCATTGTGTCGGTATTTTATACCATTTATTTCCATATTCTCTTACAATAGTTAAATAACACAGGATGACCAATTTCGAAGATATAACAGCTTTATACATCATTAGTAAGGCCTCACCTAGATTATGCAGCTCAGTTCTGGTCTCCATATTACAGAATGGACATAAATTCGTTAGAAAACATTCAGCATAGGATGACTAAATTAATACATAGCATTAGAAATATTCCTTATGAAGAAAGATTGAAGACTCTTAAGTTACATTCACTTGTTAGACGAAGAATGAGGGGAGACCTAATCGAAGTGTATATGGTTGTAAAGCAGATAAACAGACTGAAGCAAAATAAGTCACCGGGTCCTGATGAGGTTTTTTCAAGGGTTCTAAAGGAATGCAAAATGGAAGTCTGTGAACCATTAACTAATATTTTTAATTTATCTCTTCAAACAGGTGCAGTGTCTGATATGTGGAAGATGGCTAATGTAATTCCTATTTTTAAAACAGGGGACAAGTCGTTACCGTCAAATTACCGCCCAATAAGCCTGACCTCAATTGTAGGCAAATTACTAGAGTCAATTATAGCTGAGATTATAAGAAGCCATCTCGATAAGCATAGCTTGATTAATGATACTCAGCATGGATTCACAAGAGGCCGGTCTTGTCTAACTAATTTATTAACTTTCTTCAGTAAAGCTTTTGAGGCTGTTGACCACGATAAAGAATTTGATATTATTTACTTAGATTTTAGTAAGGCATTTGATAGAGTTCCGCACCAAAGACTGTTGAAGAAAGTAGCAGCTCATGGCATTGGGGGAAGGGTGCTCTCGTGGATCGAATCATGGCTCACAGACAGGAAGCAAAGAGTGTCCATAAATGGGGTTAAATCCGAGTGGGGATCAGTAACAAGTGGCGTTCCACAGGGATCAGTCTTGGGACCGACAGATTGTAATAAAGTTGGTAGAATTACCGACAATATGTAAAGTAAAAGGACACAAGTGAGGTACCATTTCGATGTTCACTAGTGGTAGTAGTAGTAGTAGTAGTGGTAGTGACAAAAGCAATTAATTCGTACATGAGTAAAAGGATATAAAAGCTATTACTTGGGTAACATAAAAATAGGTTGGACAAATATAAACTGGAATGAGGCAGGTTGTTTCAGTGTTCACTCTCTGTGCTTTGTGTAGTATAACAGGAGAGACTATGTGATGGCAGGGTTTACTGTTTTCAGGAGGATTCTAGCTAAGACTTCGGAGATGGTGAAGCTGCCGTTGTTTTTGTCCAACCTATTTTTATGTTACCCAAGTAATAGCTTTTATATCCTTTTACTCATGTACGAATTAATTGCTTTTGTCACTACCACTACTACTACTGTGCAAAGAAAGGTATAAAATACCGACAATATGAAAGTTAAGACACATGTGCAACATCTGGATATCTTTATTGTAGTAGACGTTTCGCCATCCAGTGGCTTTATCAATACAGATTCTAGGACATAATAGGAAGACAGTAGAACTATATACAAAAGATGAGGTAATCAGTCCCTCGGCCTTGGAGTTAGTGTTCACAGCATCGTGGTGGAGGAGAGTCTGGAGCAAAGGCAAGAAGACTGGCGCTTTTTATAGGCGTCAGTGAATGGGACGGGCAGCAGACGAGGTCAGTCACTGGTAGGCGGGATTCCCCAGTGGAAGTAGGTCCTTCCCAAAGAGATGGGTTAGTTGCAGCAGCCGTGAAGAAGGTCTTGTAGATGTCCTCTGAACCAAGATTCCATGATGTTGCAGTGTCTGACAAGTTGTGCAAAGAAAGGTATAAAATACCGACAATATGAAAGTTAAGACACATGTGCAACATCTGGATATCTTTATTGTAGTAGACGTTTCGCCATCCAGTGGCTTTATCAATACAGATTCTAGGACATAATAGGAAGACAGTAGAACTATATACAAAAGATGAGGTAATCAGTCCCTCGGCCTTGGAGTTAGTGTTCACAGCATCGTGGTGGAGGAGAGTCTGGAGCAAAGGCAAGAAGACTGGCGCTTTTTATAGGCGTCAGTGAATGGGACGGGCAGCAGACGAGGTCAGTCACTGGTAGGCGGGATTCCCCAGTGGAAGTAGGTCCTTCCCAAAGAGATGGGTTAGTTGCAGCAGCCGTGAAGAAGGTCTTGTAGATGTCCTCTGAACCAAGATTCCATGATGTTGCAGTGTCTGACAAGTTGTGCAAAGAAAGGTATAAAATACCGACAATATGAAAGTTAAGACACATGTGCAACATCTGGATATCTTTATTGTAGTAGACGTTTCGCCATCCAGTGGCTTTATCAATACAGATTCTAGGACATAATAGGAAGACAGTAGAACTATATACAAAAGATGAGGTAATCAGTCCCTCGGCCTTGGAGTTAGTGTTCACAGCATCGTGGTGGAGGAGAGTCTGGAGCAAAGGCAAGAAGACTGACGCTTTTTATAGGCGTCAGTGAATGGGACGGGCAGCAGACGAGGTCAGTCACTGGTAGGCGGGATTCCCCAGTGGAAGTAGGTCCTTCCCAAAGAGATGGGTTAGTTGCAGCAGCCGTGAAGAAGGTCTTGTAGATGTCCTCTGAACCAAGATTCCATGATGTTGCAGTGTCTGACAAGTTGTGCAAAGAAAGGTATAAAATACCACCACGATGCTGTGAACACTAACTCCAAGGCCGAGGGACTGATTACCTCATCTTTTGTATATAGTTCTACTGTCTTCCTATTATGTCCTAGAATCTGTATTGATAAAGCCACTGGATGGCGAAACGTCTACTACAATAAAGATATCCAGATGTTGCACATGTGTCTTAACTTTCACTACTACTACTACTACTACCACTAGTGAACATCGAAATGGTACCTCACTAGTATTCACCTCACTCTGAGCCTTTATATACCCTCTGTGTCCATGTATTGTTTGTAATGTGCAAAGAAAGGTATAAAATACCGACAATATGAAAGTTAAGACACATGTGCAACATCTGGATATCTTTATTGTAGTAGACGTTTCGCCATCCAGTGGCTTTATCAATACAGATTCTAGGACATAATAGGAAGACAGTAGAACTATATACAAAAGATGAGGTAATCAGTCCCTCGGCCTTGGAGTTAGTGTTCACAGCATCGTGGTGGAGGAGAGTTTGTAATGGCTTGATAAAGCTCCTGGAGAGCGAAACGTTGCTACAATAAATGTCACTTTAGTTGCACTTGTGTCCTTTTACTTTACAGTCTTGGGACCGTTGTTGTTTATAATATATATCAATGATCTTGATGAAGGAATTACTAGTGATATGAGCAAATTCGCCGATGACACGAAGAT
>NC_091298.1:60609077-60611577 GCF_038502225.1 Cherax quadricarinatus
GAATCTCTTGTTGAGTTCCTCACATACTTCATGGTCATTTCTTGTTGTCTATCCTCCTTTCTTCCTTAGCCTGATTACCCGGTCCTTGACGGTTGTTTTCTTCCTGATGTGGCTGTACAACAGCTTCGGGTCAGATTTGGCTTTTGCTGCTATGTCGTTTTCATATTGACGTTGGGCCTCCCTTCTTATCTGTGCATATTCGTTTCTGGCTCTGCGACTGCTCTCCTTATTCTCCTGGGTCCTTTGCCTTCTATATTTCTTCCATTCCCTAGCACACTTGGTTTTTGCCTCCTTGCATCTTTGGGTGAACCATGGGCTCATCCTGGCTTTTCCATTATTCCTGTTACCCTTGGGTACAAACCTCTCCTCAGCCTCCTTGCATATTGTTGCTACATATTCCATCATCTCATTATCTGGCTTCCCTGCCAGTTCTCTGTCCCACTGAACCTCATTCCGGAAGTTCCTCATTCCTGTGTAGTCCCCTTTCCTGTAGTTTGGTTTCATTTGTCCCGGCCTTCCTGCTTTCCCCTCCACTTGTAGCTCTACTGTGTATTCGAAGCTCAAAACCACATGATCGTTGGCCCCAAGGGGTCTTTCATATGTGATGTCCTCAATATCTGCACTACTCAAGGTGAATACTAAGTCCAGTCTTGCTGGTTCATCCTCTCCTCTCTCTTGTAGTGTCCCTTACGTGTTGGTACATGAAGCTTTCCAGTACCACCTCCATCATCTTAGCCCTCCATGTATCTTGGCCCCCATGCGGGTCCAAGTTCTCCCATTCGATCTCCTTGTGGTTAAAGTCACCCATGATCAGGAGCTTTGCCCTGCATGCATGAGCTCTTCTCGCCACTGCAGCCAGTGTGTCAACCATCGCTCTATTGCTCTCGTCATACTCTTGCCTTGGCCTCCTGCTGTTCTGTGGTGGGTTATACATCACTGCAATTATCACCTTGGGACCACCAGTGTGAAGCATTCCCGCTATGTAATCACTTTCTTCTCCGCTGTCTCCTCTCTCCAGCTCATCAAAATTCCATCGGTGTTTGATCAGCAATGCCACTCCTCCACCCCCCCTGTTCCTTCTGTCTTTTCTCAGGATCTGGTATCCCGCTGGAAAGATGGCATCTGTTTTCATACCTATAAGCTTGGTTTCTGTGATTGCTATGATGTCTGGTGATGTCTCTTTGACTCTTTTGTGCCACTCCTCCCACTTGTTTGTTATTCCATCAGCGTTTGTGTACCATACCTTCAGTTTCCTTTCCAACACTGTGGTTTGGGGGGCCTGTGGGGGTGGGAGACCTGGTAGCATACTGTGGGATTCTATGGTTGGGGGTTGGGTGGAAGCTGTGGGTATGGATTGTATTGTGTGTTGGGATGGTGTGATAGGTTGTGGGGTTCTGAGGATAGTTGTGTGTGTGCTTGCCCTTGCTGCTCTGTTCTGCTCTGACTGACCTCTGCTGGTTCCATCCTTGTCTCCTTTCCTAGCTCCTTTTGCTTTTTTGTCCTCTCCCTCAGCTGCTGTCTCTCTTTTTGTGTTCTGTCTCTGTCTAGGAACACCTTCTTGTACTCTTCTGAGCTTTTCAACCGTGGTTTCTCTTGGAGGATCCTGTTCTGCACTGTTTCTGTCCTGAGAATCAGCTTGATCGGTCGGTTTCTCCCCTTCAAGTACCCCCCCTATTCTCTGAAAATTTACAATCTCATCCATGTCTTCTCCCCCTATTTCTGTGATGATTTTCTCAATCTTCTTTCTTTCTTCCTGCCGTCTTTCAGTGTGTGTCCTTTCCTCTCTCTCCCGAAGCCCATGGATAATCACTGATTTTGCCCTTTCCTTCTCCCATTGCCTCTCCCTCTGTGACTCTGGTTCCTGTCTGTATGTGGTCATTTTCTCCCTTGATTTTTCCTGTGGCTCTTGGTAGCATGGTTGTGCCTCAGCATTCGACCTATCTCCCTCTCCATCTGCACCCATCTGCTCTTCCCTTCCACTCCCTGGCCCTTCTTTGCAGGCTGATATGACCTTAGCATAATTCATATCTCCTTCCTTCCTGTTCAGCCTCTCATCTTCGTATGGTGTGTCTTCTCTGGTCACTGCCCCTGAGACTTGCTTCAGCCTGTTTACCTCAAATTCTAGGACCTTTACCCTGGCTACTGCAGTTTCGACTTGTGCCTCCCAATTCTTCGTCTCCTTCTCCAACCTCTTTTCCCATTTCACAGAGAGCTCTTTCTCCATTTTTACAGAAAGCTCTCCTAATTTTCTTTCCCATTCTTGCTCTATCCTTTTCCACTGTTCCTCCATCCATTCCTCCCTACCAGTACCATTATCATCTGATCCCTGATTCCTGCGAGTCCCAACCATTTTTTTTTTAGTGAAAGAGAGAAAGAGAAAAAGAAAAAGGGGGAGAGAGTGAGAGATAGGGAGATAGAGAGAAGGGGAGCCTAGAAGGAGGGGAAAAGAAGGGAAAAAGGGGGAGAAAGTGAGAGAGAGGGATAAGGTATGAGAGAGGGG
>NC_091298.1:60619077-60691577 GCF_038502225.1 Cherax quadricarinatus
AGGATGGGTCCAGGCGAGAGATGAGAGGTCTTGCTCTGTTCTCTACTCTGTCAATCAGTCGCAGATGAGAGGGGGGGGGGCAGGTAAACCAAGAAAGTGGAGCATACTCAAGGTGTGAGAGTACTTGTGCCTCGTACATAATCTTGCAACCCTTACTATCAAGCAGATGCGAGATACGGCGAAGTGCTGTTAGCTTCCTGGCTCCCTTGTTTGCAAGATTTACAACATGGTTCTTCATGGTTAGTTTTGAGTCAAATTTCACCCCAAGGACATCAACTTCTTCTCCAGGTGCCAACACCCTCCCATTCTTCCTTACTACTGCACCAGCATTACCATCATGGTGCCTAGAGACCATCATCATTTGCGTTTTCTCAGGTGCAAATGTTACTTGCCATCTATTTCCCCAAGCTGATATAGCTCTTAGCTGGTGATTGATGTAGCTTAGAGCAGCTGGCATTTCTTCTCTTGTCTCTGGTTCTTCTTCTTCTCTTCTTGTCTCTGGTTCTTCCTCTTCTTGTCTCTGGTTCTTCCTCTTCTATTCTTGTCTCTGGTTCTTCCTATTCTCTTGTCTCTGGTTCTTCCTACTCTTGTCTCTGGTTCTTCCTCTTTGTCTCTGGTTCTTCTTATTCTCTCGTCTGGTTCTTCCTCTTCTTGTCTCTGGTTCTTCCTGTTCTCGTCTTGTCCCTGGTTCCTCCTTTTCTCTTCTTGTCTCTGGTTCATCACTTCTTTTCCTCTGGTCTCTCTTTTCTCGACCTGATTTTTTACCCTGTGTTCTGCTTTCTACCTTTCTAACATCCTCTTCCGTGTACCCTTCCATCTGCTCCTCCTTTTCCTTCCCTCCCAGGAGAACCCAGAGTAAACTTGTCTACGAGAATGCCCCTTCCTTCCCTCCCTCCCAGGAGAACCCAGAGTAAACTTGTCTACGAGAATGCCCCCTCCTTCCCTCTCTTCCCTCCCTCCGAGGAGAACCCAGAGTAAACTTGTCTACGGGAGTTCAAATTTGAATATCAAAAGGCGATCATGGTGCGCTGCAGCCAGACCTTACACGCCAGATTGATAGAGAGGTCGCTCTACCTTGTCTGCTCAAGCAGGAGGTGTGTCAGGTGGTGCTAGTACAGGAAAAAGGGGGTGATTGTGGTAGTAATAGCAATAGTAGTAGAAATAGTAGTAGTAATAGTACTATTACTAGTAGTAATATTACTACTAATAGTAGTAGTAGTGGTGGTGGGAGTTGGAGGAAGCAAACATTGATGAGTGGGAAGACAGGAGAGGCTGACAGGAAGAGTGAGAGAAGACATGGTGAGGGGAAGAATAAATGACACAGAGGGGAAGGAGAGGGTGGGAGGGGAAAAAAGGAGGAGTGCGCATGACGGAGTATAGGAAGGAAATGGAAGGGGAAGTGGAGGATGGAGGAGTGGGGTCAGGTCAGGTTGGAAAAGATGGTCAGGTCACATATAAGTAGAATGAGGTCAAGAGGGAGGGAGGGAGGGAAGGAGGTCAAGAGGAAGGGTAGGTAATGCTTTGCACACAGTAGACCTAAGAGAATTTAGGCCTATGTTAATTCAGCCAGTGTGGTCTTGACCAGGTGTACCTCAGTGGTACAATGTACCTCAGTTGTACGGTGTACCTCAGTTGTACGGTGTACCTCAGTTGTACGGTGTACCTCAGTTGTACAGTGTACCTCAGTTGTACAGTGTACCTCAGTTGTACAGTGTACCTCAGTTGTACAGTGTACCTCAGTTGTACAGTGTACCTCAGTTGTACAGTGTACCTCAGTTGTACAGTGTACCTCAGTTGTACAGTGTACCTCAGTTGTACAGTGTACCTCAGTTGTACAGTGTACCTCAGTTGTACAGTGTACCTCAGTGGTACAGTATACCTCAGTGGTACAGTATATCTCAGTGGTACAGTATACCTCAGTGGTACAGTATATCTCAGTGGTACAGTATACCTCAGTGGTACATTATATCTGCCAATTCTCACTGTTAAGCACCTCACACTTGTCTCTAGACCTGTTAGAACTATCAGTAGAACTGTCACTACAACTATCAGTAGAACTGTCACTACAACTATCAGTAGAACTGTCACTACAACTATCAGTAGAACTGTCACTACAACTATCAGTAGAACTGTCACTACAACTATCAGTAGAACTGTCACTACAACCATCAGTAGAACTGTCACTACAACTATCAGTAGAACTGTCACTACAACCATCAGTAGAACTGTCACTACAACTATCAGTAGAACTGTCACTACAACCATCAGTAGAACTGTCACTACAACTATCAGTAGAACTGTCACTACAACCATCAGTAGAACTGTCACTACAACTATCAGTAGAACTGTCACTACAACCATCAGTAGAACTGTCACTACAACTATCAGTAGAACTGTCACTACAACCATCAGTAGAACTGTCACTACAACTATCAGTAGAACTGTCACTACAACCATCAGTAGAACTGTCACTACAACTATCAGTAGAACTGTCACTACAACCATCAGTAGAACTGTCACTACAACTATCAGTAGAACTGTCACTACAACTATCAGTAGAACTGTCACTACAACCATCAGTAGAACTGTCACTACAACCATCAGTAGAACTGTCACTACAACTATCAGTAGAACTGTCACTACAACCATCAGTAGAACTGTCACTACAACCATCAGTAGAACTGTCACTACAACCATCAGTAGAACTGTCACTACAACTATCAGTAGAACTGTCACTACAACCATCAGTAGAACTGTCACTACAACTATCAGTAGAACTGTCACTACAACTATCAGTAGAACTGTCACTACAACTATCAGTAGAACTGTCACTACAACTATCAGTAGAACTGTCACTACAACCATCAGTAGAACTGTCACTACAACTATCAGTAGAACTGTCACTACAACCATCAGTAGAACTGTCACTACAACCATCAGTAGAACTGTCACTACAACTATCAGTAGAACTGTCACTACAACCATCAGTAGAACTGTCACTACAACTATCAGTAGAACTGTCACTACAACCATCAGTAGAACTGTCACTACAACTATCAGTAGAACTGTCACTACAACTATCAGTAGAACTGTCACTACAACTATCAGTAGAACTGTCACTACAACTATCAGTAGAACTGTCACTACAACTATCAGTAGAACTGTCACTACAACCATCAGAACTGTCACTACAACTATCAGTAGAACTGTCACTACAACCATCAGTAGAACTGTCACTACAACTATCAGTAGAACTGTCACTACAACTATCAGTAGAACTGTCACTACAACTATCAGTAGAACTGTCACTACAACCATCAGTAGAACTGTCACTACAACCATCAGTAGAACTGTCACTACAACTATCAGTAGAACTGTCACTACAACTATCAGTAGAACTGTCACTACAACTATCAGTAGAACTGTCACTACAACTATCAGTAGAACTGTCACTACAACTATCAGTAGAACTGTCACTACAACTATCAGTAGAACTGTCACTACAACCATCAGAACTGTCACTACAACTATCAGTAGAACTGTCACTACAACCATCAGTAGAACTGTCACTACAACTATCAGTAGAACTGTCACTACAACTATCAGTAGAACTGTCACTACAACTATCAGTAGAACTGTCACTACAACCATCAGTAGAACTGTCACTACAACTATCAGTAGAACTGTCACTACAACTATCAGTAGAACTGTCACTACAACCATCAGTAGAACTGTCACTACAACTATCAGTAGAACTGTCACTACAACCATCAGTAGAACTGTCACTACAACTATCAGTAGAACTGTCACTACAACTATCAGTAGAACTGTCACTACAACTATCAGTAGAACTGTCACTACAACCATCAGTAGAACTGTCACTACAACTATCAGTAGAACTGTCACTACAACTATCAGTAGAACTGTCACTACAACCATCAGTAGAACTGTCACTACAACTATCAGTGGAACTGTCACTACAACTATCAGTAGAACTGTCACTACAACTATCAGTAGAACTGTCACTACAACCATCAGTAGAACTGTCACTACAACCATCAGTAGAACTGTCACTACAACTATCAGTAGAACTGTCACTACAACCATCAGTAGAACTGTCACTACAACTATCAGTAGAACTGTCACTACAACCATCAGTAGAACTGTCACTACAACCATCAGTAGAACTGTCACTACAACCATCAGTAGAACTGTCACTACAACTATCAGTAGAACTGTCACTACAACTATCAGTAGAACTGTCACTACAACTATCAGTAGAACTGTCACTACAACCATCAGTAGAACTGTCACTACAACTATCAGTAGAACTGTCACTACAACTATCAGTAGAACTGTCACTACAACTATCAGTAGAACTGTCACTACAACCATCAGTAGAACTGTCACTACAACTATCAGTAGAACTGTCACTACAACTATCAGTAGAACTGTCACTACAACTATCAGTAGAACTGTCACTACAACCATCAGTAGAACTGTCACTACAACTATCAGTAGAACTGTCACTACAACTATCAGTAGAACTGTCACTACAACCATCAGTAGAACTGTCACTACAACTATCAGTAGAACTGTCACTACAACCATCAGTAGAACTGTCACTACAACTATCAGTAGAACTGTCACTACAACCATCAGTAGAACTGTCACTACAACTATCAGTAGAACTGTCACTACAACTATCAGTAGAACTGTCACTACAACTATCAGTAGAACTGTCACTACAACCATCAGTAGAACTGTCACTACAACTATCAGTAGAACTGTCACTACAACCATCAGTAGAACTGTCACTACAACTATCAGTAGAACTGTCACTACAACCATCAGTAGAACTGTCACTACAACTATCAGTAGAACTGTCACTACAACCATCAGTAGAACTGTCACTACAACTATCAGTAGAACTGTCACTACAACCATCAGTAGAACTGTCACTACAACTATCAGTAGAACTGTCACTACAACTATCAGTAGAACTGTCACTACAACTATCAGTAGAACTGTCACTACAACTATCAGTAGAACTGTCACTACAACTATCAGTAGAATTAGTTAAAGTATTTTCTCACCTGCTCCCTCTCTATCATCCTCACTTTCACACATTTCCTCCTCCCTCCCTCCCTCTTCCTCACCAACACAACAGGGTAACATAGCCTTTGTTCCCACTGTGTAACTATAGGTAACCTTTGTTCCCACTGTGTAACTATAGGTAGCTTTTGTTCCCACTGTGTAACTATAGGTAACCTTTGTTCCCACTGTGTAACTATAGGTAACAGCACACTGCTGATGTATCAGACCTTGCTAAATGGCAAATGTGATACCTATTATCAAAGCAGGTGACAGGTCCTTAGCTTCAAACTATAGACCAATAAGTCTAACTTCCATACCTGGAGGTTACCTGGAGGTTATTCCGGGGATCAACGCCCCCGCGGCCCGGTCCATGACCAGGCCTCCCGATGGATCAGGGCCTGATCAACTAGGCTGTTACTGCTGGCCGCACGCAGTCCGACGTACGAGCCACAGCCCGGCTGATCCGGCACCGACTTTAGGTATCTGTCCAGCTCTCTCTTGAAGGCAGCCAGGGGTTTATTGGCAATTCGCCTAATGCTTGATGGGAGGCTGTTGAACAGTTTTGGGCCCCGGACACTTATGGTGTTTTCTCTTAGTGTACCAATGGCGCCCCTACTTTTTATTGGCGGCATTTTGCATCGCCTGCCCAGTCTTTTACTTTCGTAGGGAGTGATTTCTGTGTGCAGATTTGGGACCATTCCTTCCAAGATTTTCCAAGTGTAGATTATGATATATCTCTCCCTCCTGCGTTCCAACGAGTACAAGTCAAGTGCTTCCAAGCGTTCCCAGTAGTTAAGGTGCTTGACAGAACTTATAATACGTGCAGTAAAGGATCTCTGTACACTCTCTAGATCTGCGATTTCACCTGCTTTGTATGGAGATGTTAATGTACAGCAGTATTCCAGCCTAGAGAGAACAAGTGATTTGAAAAGGATCATGGGCTTGGCATCTCTCGTTTTGAAAGTTCTCATTATCCATCCTATCATTTTCTTTGCACGTGCGATCGTGGCACTGTTGTGATCCTTGAAAGTGAGATCCTCAGACATTACTACTCCCAGGTCCCTTACATTATTTTTCCGCTCTATTGTATGGCCGGAGTCAGTAGTATACTCTGTTCTAGTTATTATCTCCTCCAGTTTTCCATAACGGAGTAGTTGGAATTTGTCCTCATTGAACATCATATTGTTTACCGTTGCCCACTGGAAAACTTTGTTTATATCTTCTTGGAGGTTAACCGCGTCCTCAGCAGATGACAGCCTCATGCAAATCCTAGTATCATCCGCAAAGGATGATACGGTGCTGTGGTGTATATCTCTGTTTATGTCTGATATGAGGATAAGGAATAAGATGGGGGCGAGTACTGTGCCTTGTGGAACAGAGCTCTTCACTATGGCAGCCTCCGATTTAACTCTGTTGACCACTACTCTTTGTGTTCGATTTGTTAGGAAGTTGAAGATCCATCTCCCCACTTTCCCAGTTATTCCTTTAGCACGTATTTTATGGGCTATTACGCCATGATCGCATTTGTCAAATGCTTTTGCAAAGTCTGTGTATATTACATCTGCATTCTGATTTTCTTCCAGTGCATCCAAGGCCATGTCATAGTGATCCAGTAGTTGTGAGAGGCAGGAGCGACCTGCCCTGAACCCATGTTGCCCTGGATTGTGCAGATTTTGGGAATCCAGGTGATTTGCAATCCTGCTTCTTAGCACTCTTTCAAAGATTTTTATGATGTGGGATGTCAGAGCTATTGGTCTATAGTTCTTAGCTAATGCTTTGCTGCCACCTTTATGGAGTGGGGCTATATCCGTTGTTTTAAGTGACTGTGGAATTTCACCCATGTCCAAGCTCCTCCTCCATAGTGTACTTAGGGCACGCGAGAGGGGTTTCTTGCAGTTCTTAATGAAAACAGAGTTCCACGAGTCTGGACCCGGGGCTGAGTGCATAGTGGGAAAATTTATGAAATCAGTAATTGCCGAGGCAATTCGTAGCCATCTTGAAAAGCATAAATTGATTAACAAATCTCAGCATAGTTTTACGAAAGGGCGTTCCTGTCTTAGGAATTTATTAGTTTTTTCACTAAGGTATTTGAGAAGGTAGATCATGGTACTGAATGTGATATTGTGTATATGGACTTCAGTAAGGCTTTTGATAGAGTTCCACATCAGAGACTATTGAGGAAACACGGAATAGGATGAGAAATTTTTTCCTGGATAAAGGCGTGGTTGACAAATAGGCAGCAAAGAGTTTGCATAACTGGGGAGAAATCAGAGTGGGGAAGCGTCACAAACGGTGTTCTTCAGGGGTCAGTGTTGGGCCCCTTATTGTTCAAAATTTATATAAGCACCATAGATGAGGGAATAGCGACATAAGCAAATTTTCTGATGACACCAAAATAAGTCGTCCAATTCATTCTGACGAGAACATTAAAGCAGTGGTCGGAAAAGTGGCAGGTAGTTTAATATTGACAAATGCAAAGTTCTGAACGTTAGACAGGAAAATAACCATGCCACATGTAAACTAAATAATGTAGATTTGGGAGTTCTGGTTAGCAGTAATCTAAAACCAAGACAACAGTGCATAAGTGTGATGAATGGTTTTGAAAACCGACAAGTTGGAGAATTGAGACACTTATGCAACACATGGGAATCTTTATTGAAGAAACGTTTCGCCACACAGTGGCTTCATCAGTCCAATACAAAGTAGAAATGGGTAAGGAGAGTAGAAGTTTGAGGTAATCAGTCCCTCAACCTGGAATCGATGTGTTCAGTCCATCAGTCTTGTAGGAAGTACAGCATAGGGCCAGAGAGGTGGCTTATATACTGGAGTCAGGCGAGTCTAAGCAGGAGGCGGCGGGATCACAGTGGGACCTGCCACTAGTGTAAGTAGGTCGTCGTCCAAAGGTTGGGCAAGCGTTGAAGTCTTTGTTCCAAGATCCCATGATGTTGCTGTGTCTGACAGATGTGATGAATGGTTTTGAAAACCGACAAGATGCCGTGCTCCTTAAGTGAATGGAACCTGACCTGACTAGGTTAGGTCATTGGCCTAAGCCGGTAGGATACTTGGACCTGCCTCGCATGGGCCAGTAGGCCTGCTGCAGTGCTCCTTCTTTATATTATGACTGGAGTATACGTGGAGGGTGTTCCGGGGGTCGACGCCCCCTCTGCCCGGTCCTTTACCAGGCCTAGCTGTGGATCAGGGCCTGATCAACCAGGTTGTTACTGCTGGCCTTATGTAAATCAACATAGGAACCACAGCCTGGCTGGTCGAGCACTGAACACTGTTTTAATATGGACTGACAGACGTGTTAACGCCCCTCTTTCCTGGCTTTCTTTCTGCATTTTCCTCCCCATCATTCTTGATTCCCACTACCTCTTTCCCCTCTTCTTCCTCTTTTCCTCTCTCTCGCTCTCTCTCTCTCCCTCTCAACCTATTCTCTACCCTTTCTCACACCCCTATTACATGTCAGTCACTTGTCAGGAGAAACAACTTCACTGATCCTCCCCTCTCCCCTTTTGCCTTCCCTTGTTCTGAGGGGAGGAGGTGAGAGGGGAAAGAAGAGACATAGGGCAGAGGAAGGAGAAGGAAGAGGCTGAAGAAGTAAGTGAAGGTGGTGAGAAGGAAGGGGGAGAAAGAGGTAAGCGAAAAGGAAGCGAGATGGAGAAATGACAAAGTAGGAATGGGAAGGGTAGGATGGATGGGATGGTGGGGAGAAACAGGGGAGTTGTGTCATTTAAGAAAGTTACCCATGCCTTTGATGAGGTTCCAGGGTCTACTCCCGGAGCCCGGCCATAGGCCAGGCTCGTCTGGTGCTAGCCTGGTGAACGGGAAATTTTGCTGTTTTAATACTTAGTGGTGTAGGGGAAAGGGGGGGGGGAAGGACTAGTGGGTGTTAGAACGTGTGGGGGGTTGGTACGTGTGTGGGGAGGGTGTTAGAATGTGTGGGGGGGGGGGGTGTTGGTACTTGTATACCACCATCAACATCACGCTCCCTCCCCCCATCATACATTTTGTCACCAGTGGCTTCATCAGTCCAATACAGAGTAGAACAGAGACAGATGAGGTAGAGTTTAACGTAATCAGTCCCTGAACCTGGAGTCGAGGGACTGATTACCTCATTTTCCACCTTTCTTCTCTGTATTGGACTGAAGAAGCCATGGGTGGCGAAACGTTGCCTCATCAGTTCGTGTATCAGTGGAACATTTACAACCAGGCAACGTGCACATGTAAAGGTTTACAGTGTGTGTGCCTGTACTCACCTAGTTGTACTCACCTAGTTGAGGTTGCGGGGGTCGAGTCCGAGCTCCTGGCCCCGCCTCTTCACTGATCGCTACTAGGTCACTCTCCCTGAGCCGTGAGCTTTATCATACCTCTGCTTAAAGCTATGTATGGATCCTGCCTCCACTACATCGCTTCCCAAACTATTCCACTTACTGACTACTCTGTGGCTGAAGAAATACTTCCTAACATCCCTGTGATTCATCTGTGTCTTCAGCTTCCAACTGTGTCCCCTTGTTACTGTGTCCAATCTCTGGAACATCCTGTCTTTGTCCACCTTGTCAATTCCTCTCAGTATTTTGTATGTCGTTATCATGTCCCCCCTATCTCTCCTGTCCTCCAGTGTCGTCAGGTTGATTTCCCTTAACCTCTCCTCGTAGGACATACCTCTTAGCTCTGGGACTAGTCTTGTTGCAAACCTTTGCACTTTCTCTAGTTTCTTCACGTGCTTGGCTAGGTGTGGGTTCCAAACTGGTGCCGCATACTCCAATATGGGCCTAACATACACGGTGTACAGGGTCCTGAATGATTCCTTATTAAGATGTCGGAATGCTGTTCTGAGGTTTGCTAGGCGCCCATATGCTGCAGCAGTTATTTGGTTGATGTGCGCTTCAGGAGATGTGCCTGGTGTTATACTCACCCCAAGATCTTTTTCCTTGAGTGAGGTTTGTAGTCTCTGACCCCCTAGACTGTACTCCGTCTGCGGCCTTCTTTGCCCTTCCCCAATCTTCATGACTTTGCACTTGGTGGGATTGAACTCCAGGAGCCAATTGCTGGACCAGGTCTGCAGCCTGTCCAGATCCCTTTGTAGTTCTGCCTGGTCTTCGATCGAGTGTATTCTTCTCATCAACTTCACGTCATCTGCAAACAGGGACACCTCAGAGTCTATTCCTTCCGTCATGTCGTGTGTGTGTGTGTGTGTGTGTGTGTGTGTGTGTGTGTGTGTGTGTGTGTGTGTGTGTGTGTGTGTGTGTACGTACATCAGTGGTCAGTATACGTCTGCAACATTTCATGACTGTTGTTAGTATTGGTTTCTCCTAGCTCAACTTTATTGGTCTCCTCTCCTCTCCTCTTCTTCCTTCTTGCCTCTCTCTCTTCCTTCCCTTCTCCCTCTCCTCCTCCAGGTCTCTCCTCGCCTCCTCAAACTTACACAATTTACCATCGGTTCTGTTTGTATGTCTTGTATTCTCCTGAGGAAGGTGGTGCTGTGTTGGTGGTGCTGTGTTGGTGGTGCTGTGTTGGTGGTGCTGTGTTGGGAATTACCAGTAGGCTCCTGGCTGCCTTCAATAGGGAGCTGGACAGATACTTAAGGTCGGTGCCGGATCAGCCGGGCTGTGGTTTGTACGTTGGACTACGTGCTTCCAGCAGTAACAGCCTGGTTGATCAGGCCCTGATCCACCGGGAGGCCTGGTCCTGGACCGGGCCGCGGGGGCGTTGATCCCCGGAATACCCTCCAGGTAGACCTCTGGCACCCTCTCTGGACTAAGTGCCTCAGATCAGTGCCATTTACATCTCATCTCTGACATAACATAAGAAAGGAGGAATACTGCAACAGGCCTACTGGCCCATACGAGGCAGGTCCAAGTCTCCTACCGGCTTAAGCCAGTGCCTTAACCTAGTTAGGTCAGGTCACATTCACATTCATATCTGTGTCCTGTTTCCAGAGGCCATAGTTAACAAAATAATGGTGTAGCACTGCAGGACGCCTACTGGCCCATACAAGGCAGGTCCTTTTCAAAACCACACATGTATTTGGCCATCCTTTTCCCAAAGCTACCGAAACGTTTCACCACACAATGGTTTCATCAGTCATATACAAAGAAGAATGGTGAAGCTCAGGAGTTTGATGTAATCAGTCCCTCAGCCCGCCATGATGGACTGATTACTTCACATCGATTCCAGGTTGAGGGACTGATTACCTCTGACTCCTCTTTTTCTACCGTTCTTCTTTGTATTGGACTGACGAAGCCACTGTGTGGCAAACGTGTCCTCCATAAACATTCTCGAATGTCGCACGAGTGCTTCATTCTAAGAAGGACCTGCCTTGTATGGGCTAGTAGGCCTTCTGCAGTGTTCCTCCTTTCTCATGTTCTTATATAGTTTGCCTTTCATACATGTGTGTTCAAAATTGTTTGTTTTGCAAGGGTCGAGACTCAGCTCCTGGGCCCCACCTCCTAGGAATACTTCGATCGCAATTGTTGATTTCTGACATCTTGGTTTTAATGATATCTGCTGGGGAAGGTGTGGGTGTGTTAGCAGGTGTCAGGTCATAGCTCCTGGCCCCACCTCTTCGCTGGTCACTACTAGGTCCACTCTTTCTCTGTTCCATGAACTTTATCATACAGCTTCTTAAAGCTGTGTATGGATCCTGCTTCCGCTACATCACCCTCCAGATTGTCCCACTTCCTGACAACTTTAAGGCTGAAGAAATACTTCCTAACGTACGAACGTACGTGTATGTATCTGTTACACAACAGTTGCGTTCTCCAAGTATGGCGGACCGTTACGACCGTTGTAACGGCCTCGCGGTAATTTGAATATCGAAAATTTTAAACTGTATTTTCGTTGCATGCGAGACAAGGGTTAAGTTTATGATATTAACAGTAAGGGGAGGGGAGGAGGGGAGGGGAGGGGGCAACCGTTGTAGAGTTACGAGGGGGGGAGGAGAGAAATTTAAATGTTTGAATTTTAAACAGATTTTGAATTGGTGTGGTTGGTACAGTGACCCCCCTGGGACTGGTACAGTGACCCACTGTGGTTGGTACAGTGACCCCCTGTGACTGGTACAGTGACCTACTGTGGTACAGTGACCCCCCTGGGACTGGTACAGTGACCCACTGTGGTTGGTACAGTGGCCCCCTGTGACTGGTACAGTGACCCCCTGTGACTGGTACAGTGACCTACTGTGGTACAGTGACCCCCCTGGGACTGGTACAGTGACCTACTGTGGTACAGTGACCCCCCTGGGACTGGTACAGTGACCCACTGTGGTTGTTAGTGACCCCCTGTGACTGGTACAGTGACCTACTGTGGTACAGTGACCCCCTGGGACTGGTACAGTGACTAGTGCTCAGAAAATTAATATATATATATATATATATATATATATATATATATATATATATATATATATATATATATATATATATATATATATATATATATATATATATATATGTAATGTACTCGCTGAAGAGAGTTTTAAGTGGCCGCCCGGACTGCCAACTACAGACTGGCTTGTTGGTGCTTCCTGTGGTTACCTGCTGGTAGTTACCTGACTTTGCCACCTGGAGGGCCTACCTGTGTGTGTGTACTCACCTGGTTGTGGCTGCAGGGGTCGATTCACAGCTCCTATGTGTGTGTGTGTGTGTGTGTGTGTGTTTATGTACGTGTGTACTAACATATTGTAGGGGTCGAGTCACAGCTCTTGGGCCCCGCCTCTTCGCTTGTCGCTCGAAGAGCGTCATCATACCTCTTCTTAAAGCTATATATGGATCCTGCCCCCACTAAATCA
Organism: Cherax quadricarinatus; assembly: GCF_038502225.1. Classification (NCBI taxonomy): domain Eukaryota; kingdom Metazoa; phylum Arthropoda; class Malacostraca; order Decapoda; family Parastacidae; genus Cherax; species Cherax quadricarinatus. The sequence goes on from NC_091298.1 coordinate 60,631,967, forward strand.
TTCTCTAGTGTGTTACACTTCCTGACAACTCTATGGCTGAAGAAATACTACCTAACATCCATGTGACTCATTTGAGTTTTCAGCCTCAAGTTGTGACCCCTTATTGCTGTGTCACATCTCTGAAACATTCTAGCCCTCTCCAGCTTGTCACTTCCTCTCAATACTTTATACGTCGTTATCATGTCTCCTAGTCTCTCTCTCTCTCTCTCTCTCTCTCTCTCTCTATCTGTCTATCTATCTACCACCAGTAACCGTACAGAGCTGTGGCTACGTGATTGGCTGGCCGTCATCCCAGTAGAAGCATACGTAGTGCTGATTGGCTTTTCCAAACGATTCAAAAATTACTCCCAGCCAATCAAAGAGGTCAAATTTTGCCGGGCTTGATCATTGAGCGCGCTGATTGGTTCTCCCTTCTTTTTACATCATGAAGCCAGCCAATTAAGAGGCTAATATTTCCCAGGCATGGTTATTGTGCGCTGTGATTGGCTCGCCTCGTTTTTTTTATAACTGGAAGGCAGCCAATCATGGCTTTGATATTTATCTCATCCGAGACTCCCCTCAGCGGTTTTTTAGTGTATTTTTTGATAGGTAGCAGATAAGTTCAGTAGTTATTAATAGTCTCTGGATTATTGTAATAATGTTAGGCAAGGGAAGGTTAGCTTACGTTAGATTAACGTTAAGTTAGGTTAGATTAGGTTACGTTAGATTAGGTTAGGTTGGATTAGGTTAGCTTACGTTAGATTAGGTTAGGTTGGATTAGGTTAGGTTACGTTAGATTAGGTTAGGTTGGATTAGGTTATTTTACGTTAGATTAGGTTAGGTTGGATTAGTTTAGGTTAAATTAGGTTAGGTTGGATTAGATTAGGTTACGTTAGATTAGGTTAGGTTAGATTAAGGTTAGGTTGGATTAGGTTAGGTTACGTTAGATTAGGTTGGGTTGGATTAGGTTAGGTTACGTTAGATTAGGTTACGTTAGATTAGGTTAGGTTGGATTAGTTTAGGTTAAATTAGGTTAGGATAGATTAGGTTACGTTAGATTAGGTTACGTTAGATTGGGTTAGGTTAGATTAAGGTTAGGTTAGGTTGGATTAGGTTAGGTTGGATTAGGTTAGGTTACGTTAGATTAGGTTGGGTTGGATTAGGTTAGGTTACGTTAGATTAGGTTGGGTTGGATTAGGTTAGGTTACGTTAGATTAGGTTGGGTTGGATTAGGTTAGGTTCGTCAGGAAACAGGACCAGTATTTCCCGACCCACACCCGGAGCTTTAGGTCGCCTGACGGAGGCCTTCCCCTGGCTTACCCCTCTACTCCTAAACGAGGAGATAAAGTGAGTATGGGAGGACGAAGATACAGTCCAGCACTTGTATAAACAAACAAGGGAACGGGTGGAGTTTGAACCCATGGCGAGTGAGTCGTGGGTTTAGATCCCACGCGTTCCCTGGTTCCTTTGACAATTGTCTTATACGATTTCCTGGTTACGTAAACTGTTGCAAGTACTAGTAGTGGTGGTAGTGTTAGTAGTAGTGGTGGTGGTAGTAGTAGTGTTAGTAGTAGTGGTGTTAGTAGTAGTGGTGGTAGTAGTGTTAGTAGTAGTGGTGGTAGTAGTAGTGTTAGTAGTAGTGGTGGTAGTAGTGTTAGTAGTAGTGGTAGTAGTAGTGTTAGTAGTAGTGGTGGTAGTAGTAGTGTTAGTAGTAGTAGTGTTAGTAGTAGTGGTGTTAGTAGTAGTGGTGGTAGTAGTGTTAGTAGTAGTGGTGTTAGTAGTAGTGGTGGTAGTAGTGTTAGTAGTAGTGGTGGTAGTAGTAGTGTTAGTAGTAGTGGTGTTAGTAGTGTTAGTAGTAGTGGTGGTAGTAGTAGTGTTAGTAGTAGTGGTGGTAGTAGTAGTGTTAGCAGTAGTGGTGGTAGTAGTAGTGTTAGCAGTAGTGGTGGTAGTAGTAGTGTTAGTAGTGGTGGCAGTAGTGGTGGTAGTAGTGTTAGTAGTAGTGGTGGTAGTAGTGGTGGTAGTAGTAGTGGTAGTAGTGGTGGTAGTGTTAGTAGTAGTGGTGGTAGTGTTAGTAGTAGTAGTGGTGGTAGTAGTAGTGTTAGTAGTAGTGTTAGTAGTAGTGGTGGTAGTAGTGTTAGTAGTGGTGGTAGTGTTAGTAGTGGTAGTGTTAGTAGTAGTGGTGGTAGTAGTGTTAGTAGTGGTGGTGGTAGTGTTAGTAGTAGTGTTAGTAGTAGTAGTGGTAGTAGTGTTAGTAGTGGTGGTGGTAGTGTTAGTAGTAGTGGTGGTAGTAGTGTTAGTAGTGGTGGTAGTAGTGGTAGTAATAGCAGAGGTATTAGTAATGTTTTATTAATATTGTCATTATTATTGAGAATGAAGCGCTAGACCCGTACGTGCTTGTTAATGGTAAACTCACAAAGGGCAGAAACGTGTTTTATATTTACAAATGAGTGACTTTAATTTTGTGGTTACTGTGAGGGGGGAAACTGACCTCTAAGTGTTGGCTGCATAAGAGCTATTTCATGGTCCTGCCCCGGGATGAAGCCTTCTGCAGGATAATAGTGTAGTGTATTGTGGGTGAGGGAGAGTGTCAGGGTGAGGGAGTGTGTCAGGGTGAGGGAGTGTGTCAGGGTGAGGGAGAGTGTCAGGGTGAGGGAGTGTGTCAGGGTGAGGGAGTGTGTCAGGGTGAGGGAGAGTGTCAGGGTGAGGGAGTGTGTCAGGGTGAGGGAGTGTGTCAGGGTGAGGGAGTGTCAGGGTGAGGTAATGTGTCAGGGTGAGGGAGTGTCAGGGTGAGGGAGTGTGTCAGGGTGAGGGAGTGTGTCAGGGTGAGGGAGAGTGTCAGGGTGAGGGTGTGTGTCAGGGTGAGGGTGTGTGTCAGGGTGAGGGAGTGTGTCAGGATGAGGGAGTGTGTCAGGGTGAGGGTGTGTGTCAGGGTGAGGGTGTGTGTCAGGGTGAGGGAGTGTCAAGGTGAGGGAGAGTGTCAGGGTGAGGGAGTGTGTCAGGGTGAGGGAGAGTGTCAGGGTGAGGGTGTGTGTCAGGGTGAGGGAGTGTGTCAGGGTGAGGGAGTGTGTCAGGGTGAGGGAGAGTGTCAGGGTGAGGGAGTGTGTCAGGGTGAGGGAGAGTGTCAGGGTGAGGGAGTGTGTCAGGGTGAGGGAGAGTGTCAGGGTGAGGGTGTGTCAGGGTGAGGGAGTGTCAGGGTGAGGGAGAGTGTCAGGGTGAGGGAGTGTGTCAGGGTGAGGGAGTGTGTCAGGGTGAGGGAGAGTGTCAGGGTGAGGGAGTGTGTCAGGGTGAGGGAGTGTGTCAGGGTGAGGGAGAGTGTCAGGGTGAGGGAGAGTGTCAGGGTGAGGGAGAGTGTCAGGGTGAGGGAGAGTGTCAGGGTGAGGGAGTGTGTCAGGGTGAGGGAGTGTGTCAGGGTGAGGGAGAGTGTCAGGGTGAGGGAGAGTGTCAGGGTGAGGGAGTGTGTCAGGGTGAGGGAGAGTGTCAGGGTGAGGGAGAGTGTCAGGGTGAGGGAGTGTGTCAGGGTGAGGGAGAGTGTCAGGGTGAGGGAGTGTGTCAGGGTGAGGGAGAGTGTCAGGGTGAGGGAGAGTGTCAGGGTGAGGGAGAGTGTCAGGGTGAGGGAGAGTGTCAGGGTGAGGGAGAGTGTCAGGGTGAGGGAGAGTGTCAGGGTGAGGGAGTGTGTCAGGGTGAGGGAGAGTGTCAGGGTGAGGGAGAGTGTCAGGGTGAGGGAGTGTGTCAGGGTGAGGGAGAGTGTCAGGGTGAGGGAGTGTGTCAGGGTGAGGGAGTGTGTCAGGGTGAGGGAGAGTGTCAGGGTGAGGGAGAGTGTCAGGGTGAGGGAGAGTGTCAGGGTGAGGGAGTGTGTCAGGGTGAGGGAGTGTGTCAGGGTGAGGGAGAGTGTCAGGGTGAGGGAGAGTGTCAGGGTGAGGGAGTGTGTCAGGGTGAGGGAGTGTGTCAGGGTGAGGGAGAGTGTCAGGGTGAGGGAGAGTGTCAGGGTGAGGGAGAGTGTCAGGGTGAGGGAGTGTGTCAGGGTGAGGGAGTGTGTCAGGGTGAGGGAGTGTGTCAGGGTGAGGGAGAGTGTCAGGGTGAGGGAGAGTGTCAGGGTGAGGGAGAGTGTCAGGGTGAGGGAGTGTGTCAGGGTGAGGGAGTGTGTCAGGGTGAGGGAGAGTGTCAGGGTGAGGGAGAGTGTCAGGGTGAGGGAGAGTGTCAGGGTGAGGGAGAGTGTCAGGGTGAGGGAGTGTGTCAGGGTGAGGGAGTGTCAGGGTGAGGGAGAGTGTCAGGGTGAGGGAGAGTGTCAGGGTGAGGGAGTGTGTCAGGGTGAGGGAGTGTCAGGGTGAGGGAGTGTCAGGGTGAGGGAGTGTCAGGGTGAGGGAGAGTGTCAGGGTGAGGGAGAGTGTCAGGGTGAGGGAGAGTGTCAGGGTGAGGGAGAGTGTCAGGGTGAGGGAAAGTGTCAGGGTGAGGGAGAGTGTCAGGGTGAGGGAGAGTGTCAGGGTGAGGGAGAGTGTCAGGGTGAGGGAGAGTGTCAGGGTGAGGGAGAGTGTCAGGGTGAGGGAGTGTCAGGGTGAGGGAGAGTGTCAGGGTGAGGGAGTGTCAGGGTGAGGGAGAGTGTCAGGGTGAGGGAGAGTGTCAGGGTGAGGGAGAGTGTCAGTGTGAGGGAGAGTGTCAGGGTGAGGGAGAGTGTCAGGGTGAGGGAGAGTGTCAGGGTGAGGGAGAGTGTCAGGGTGAGGGAGTGTCAGGGTGAGGGAGAGTGTCAGGGTGAGGGAGAGTGTCAGGGTGAGGGAGTGTGTCAGGGTGAGGGAGTGTCAGGGTGAGGGAGTGTCAGGGTGAGGGAGAGTGTCAGGGTGAGGGAGTGTCAGGGTGAGGGAGTGTCAGGGTGAGGGAGTGTCAGGGTGAGGGAGAGTGTCAGGGTGAGGGAGTGTGTCAGGGTGAGGGAGTGTCAGGGTGAGGGAGAGTGTCAGGGTGAGGGAGTGTCAGGGTGAGGGAGTGTCAGGGTGAGGGAGTGTCAGGGTGAGGGGGTGTCAGGGTGAGGGAGAGTGTCAGGGTGAGGGAGAGTGTCAGGGTGAGGGAGAGTGTCAGGGTGAGGGAGAGTGTCAGGGTGAGGGAGAGTGTCAGGGTGAGGGAGTGTCAGGGTGAGGGAGAGTGTCAGGGTGAGGGAGAGTGTCAGGGTGAGGGAGAGTGTCAGGGTGAGGGAGAGTGTCAGGGTGAGGGAGAGTGTCAGGGTGAGGGAGAGTGTCAGGGTGAGGGAGAGTGTCAGGGTGAGGGAGAGTGTCAGGGTGAGGGAGAGTGTCAGGGTGAGGGAGAGTGTCAGGGTGAGGGAGTGTCAGGGTGAGGGAGTGTCAGGGTGAGGGAGAGTGTCAGGGTGAGGGAGAGTGTCAGGGTGAGGGAGAGTGTCAGGGTGAGGGAGTGTCAGGGTGAGGGAGAGTGTCAGGGTGAGGGAGTGTCAGGGTGTGGGTGTGTCTGTGTGAGTGTGTGTGTGGGTGAGGGAGTGTCAGGGTGAGGGAGTGTCAGGGTGAGGGAGTGTCAGGGTGAGGGAGTGTCAGGGTGAGGGAGTGTCAGGGTGAGGGAGTGTGTCAGGGTGAGGGAGTGTCAGGGTGAGGGAGTGTCAGGGTGAGGGAGTGTCAGGGTGAGGGAGTGTCAGGGTGAGGGAGTGTCAGGGTGAGGGAGTGTCAGGGTGAGGGAGTGTCAGGGTGAGGGAGTGTGTCAGGGTGAGGGAGTGTCAGGGTGAGGGAGTGTCAGGGTGAGGGAGTGTCAGGGTGAGGGAGTGTCAGGGTGAGGGAGTGTCAGGGTGAGGGAGTGTCAGGGTGAGGGAGTGTCAGGGTGAGGGAGTGTCAGGGTGAGGGAGTGTCAGGGTGAGGGAGTGTCAGGGTGAGGGAGTGTGTCAGGGTGAGGGAGTGTCAGGGTGAGGGAGTGTGTCAGGGTGAGGGAGTGTCAGGGTGAGGGAGTGTCAGGGTGAGGGAGTGTCAGGGTGAGGGAGAGTGTCAGGGTGAGGGAGTGTGTCAGGGTGAGGGAGTGTCAGGGTGAGGGAGTGTCAGGGTGAGGGAGTGTCAGGGTGAGGGAGTGTGTCAGGGTGAGGGAGTGTCAGGGTGAGGGAGTGTCAGGGTGAGGGAGTGTCAGGGTGAGGGAGTGTGTCAGGGTGAGGGAGTGTCAGGGTGAGGGAGTGTCAGGGTGAGGGAGTGTCAGGGTGAGGGAGAGTGTCAGGGTGAGGGAGTGTCAGGGTGAGGGAGTGTCAGGGTGAGGGAGAGTGTCAGGGTGAGGGAGTGTGTCAGGGTGAGGGAGTGTCAGGGTGAGGGAGTGTCAGGGTGAGGGAGTGTCAGGGTGAGGGAGAGTGTCAGGGTGAGGGAGAGTGTCAGGGTGAGGGAGTGTGTCAGGGTGAGGGAGTGTCAGGGTGAGGGAGTGTCAGGGTGAGGGAGAGTGTCAGGGTGAGGGAGAGTGTCAGGGTGAGGGAGTGTGTCAGGGTGAGGGAGTGTCAGGGTGAGGGAGTGTCAGGGTGAGGGAGTGTCAGGGTGAGGGAGAGTGTCAGGGTGAGGGAGAGTGTCAGGGTGAGGGAGTGTGTCAGGGTGAGGGAGTGTCAGGGTGAGGGAGTGTCAGGGTGAGGGAGTGTCAGGGTGAGGGAGAGTGTCAGGGTGAGGGAGAGTGTCAGGGTGAGGGAGTGTGTCAGGGTGAGGGAGTGTCAGGGTGAGGGAGTGTCAGGGTGAGGGAGAGTGTCAGGGTGAGGGAGTGTGTCAGGGTGAGGGAGAGTGTCAGGGTGAGGGAGTGTCAGGGTGAGGGAGTGTCAGGGTGAGGGAGTGTGTCAGGGTGAGGGAGTGTCAGGGTGAGGGAGAGTGTCAGGGTGAGGGAGTGTGTCAGGGTGAGGGAGAGTGTCAGGGTGAGGGAGTGTCAGGGTGAGGGAGTGTGTCAGGGTGAGGGAGTGTCAGGGTGAGGGAGTGTCAGGGTGAGGGAGAGTGTCAGGGTGAGGGAGTGTGTCAGGGTGAGGGAGAGTGTCAGGGTGAGGGAGTGTCAGGGTGAGGGAGTGTGTCAGGGTGAGGGAGTGTCAGGGTGAGGGAGTGTCAGGGTGAGGGAGAGTGTCAGGGTGAGGGAGAGTGTCAGGGTGAGGGAGTGTGTCAGGGTGAGGGAGTGTCAGGGTGAGGGAGTGTCAGGGTGAGGGAGTGTCAGGGTGAGGGAGTGTCAGGGTGAGGGAGTGTCAGGGTGAGGGGGATAGTGAGGGAGTTTCCATGGGACGCTCTATAATAATGCTACTACTAGTAGAAATATTAATAATAATAATGATAATAATAATAATAATAATAATAATTAATAATGTCAACATAAAAACAATGTTAACCATAGGAATTACTCTGCACTTATTTTTAGTAAGTTACCAGTGGATAATTGTTGCAATAACTTGGATAATTGTGTTGTACTTGTAATACCGTGGATAATTATGTACTTGTAATAATTTGGATAATTATGTTGTACTTGTAATACCGTGGATAATTGCTGCACTTGTAATAATCAGTGGATAATTATATTTCACTTATAGTAATTAGCCAGTTATCGTGGATAATTCTTACGGTGCGTGGCAGGTTCTCTTCACTGTGATAATTGCTGCAAGTTGCAAGATAATTAAGGTGGTAGTGGTCATTTATACAGGGTAATTACCGCCGCCTTCCAATCATCATAAATTACCTACATCACAATAATTATTCTCGTAGAAGAGAAGAAAATAAGAGAAAAGTAAGATACAGTGACCTTAATTATCAGCGGAGAGAGAGAGAGAGAGAGAGAGAGAGAGAGAGAGAGAGAGAGAGAGAGAGAGAGAGAGAGAGAGGATTATCATCCTTGTTGTGAGAGATTATCACTGGGAGGGGGAGGGATAGGTTGGGATATTTTGGGTTATTCGTGTTTGGGGGGTTGGTGGGGGGGACCTGGTGACCGGGGGGGGGAAGAGGCAGTAAGTGCGATATGTGCTGGTGCATTTGTCTGAACTGTTTAGGTTACTTTTCAGTAGTTGGGTGTGTGTGTGTGTGTGTTAGCTCAAGATCTTTCGCAGTCTCTGTGCGTCTTCAGGAGCTATGCAGTGTTGCAACACTAGCAACAGGTAATTTGAGAGGCTGCACTAAGAGCCGAGGATCGACCCCTGCAACCCCAACTAGGTAGCGACGTAAACAAGAAATGAATAAGTGAAGGAGAAACAACAGTGAGTAAATGGTAGAAGTAAGAGTCAAGGGAGTAATATTTTGCATCAAACACTGCGAAGATAGGATAATAAATGTGAGAAATAAATGAGAGGGAGAGAGAGGATAATAGACAGTAGATAATGAGGATTTGTATGTGTGTCATCCACAGAAGACACAGTGAGTCTCCAAGCTGATATAAACCGTCTTCCAGTGGATCACTGACAGTAAGGATGGAGGAACTGAAAAATAAAGATTGGAGTACGAGACAAACTCAAACCACTGAGCAGAATGTAAGTCAAATGTGAGAGACCTGGGAGTGACAGTGTCAGAAGATCTCACTTACGAGGAGCACAACAGCAACATTATCACAACTGCAAGAAGAATGATCGATGGGATAACTAGAACCTTCAAATGTCAAGATACTAAGCTAGTGATGAGATTCTTAAGGTCACTGGTGCGCTTTGGGCTGGAGTATTGTTGTCTACTAACATCCTCCTTCAAGACAGGCGAAATTGCTGAGCCTGGCCCATGGCTGGGCTCCCGGAGTACTCTCTCGAAACTCATAGATGCATCATAATCAACACCTGCAACATACTGGAGGGATTGGTACCAAACCTACACACTGAAATTACTACTTATGAACAGAGCTGTCTGTTAGGCCTGTTATGTTCATAAGTGATGAATACACCGAGAGAACCCAGTGTGAGGAGACCACGACTCTTCAACACCCTTAATTCACGTATAAGAGGGATCAACAACAAATCCCTATCTTCGAGAGGGAACTCAACAGATTCCTCAAAACAGTTCCCGATCAGCCGGGTTGTGGTACACATGTTGGATTGTGGGTAGTGTGCACCAATAACCTGATTAGTCAGGTCAGCAACCAGGGAGCCTGGTCTGGGACCGGGCCGTGGGGGCGCTGACCCCCGCAGAGACAGAGGAAAGCATAAACGATACAAAAACGAAAGATAAATGGGAGGGAGAGGCAAATGTACGAATGAATGAGATAGAGGGATAAATAATAGACAATAGAAAAGCGAATAAATGAGAGATATATAATAGACGATAGAAAGACAGAATAAGCAAGTGGCGGATGAAGATTTACGAGAAAGAAGAAATTTGTTAGTAATATTGAAGTATCAGAACTATCTGGGTGTACCATCATGGTGGTATCTGGGTGTACCATCATGGTGGTATCTGGGTGTACCATCATGGTGGTATCTGGGTGTACCATCATGGTGGTATCTGGGTGTACCATCATGGTGGTATCTGGGTGTACCATCATGGTGGTATCTGGGTGTACCATCATGGTGGTGGTATCTGGGTGTACCATCATGGTGGTATCTGGGTGTACCATCATGGTGGTATCTGGGTGTACCATCATGGTGGTATCTGGGTGTACCATCATGGTGGTGGTATCTGGGTGTACCATCATGGTGGTGGTATCTGGGTGTACCATCATGGTGGTGGTATCTGGGTGTACCATCATGGTGGTATCTGGGTGTACCATCATGGTGGTATCTGGGTGTACCATCATGGTGGTGGTATCTGGGTGTACCATCATGGTGGTATCTGGGTGTACCATCATGGTGGTATCTGGGTGTACCATCATGGTGGTATCTGGGTGTACCATCATGGTGGTGGTATCTGGGTGTACCATCATGGTGGTGGTATCTGGGTGTACCATCATGGTGGTGGTATCTGGGTGTACCATCATGGTGGTATCTGGGTGTACCATCATGGTGGTATCTGGGTGTACCATCATGGTGGTGGTATCTGGGTGTACCATCATGGTGGTGGTATCTGGGTGTACCATCATGGTGGTGGTATCTGGGTGTACCATCATGGTGGTGGTATCTGGCTGTACCATCATGGTGGTGGTATCTGGGTGTACCATCATGGTGGTGGTATCTGGGTGTACCATCATGGTGGTATCTGGGTGTACCATCATGGTGGTGGTATCTGGGTGTACCATCATGGTGGTGGTATCTGGGTGTACCATCATGGTGGTGGTATCTGGGTGTACCATCATGGTGGTGGTATCTGGCTGTACCATCATGGTGGTGGTATCTGGGTGTACCATCATGGTGGTGGTATCTGGGTGTACCATCATGGTGGTATCTGGGTGTACCATCATGGTGGTGGTATCTGGCTGTACCATCATGGTGGTATCTGGGTGTACCATCATGGTGGTATCTGGGTGTACCATCATGGTGGTGGTATCTGGGTGTACCATCATGGTGGTGGTATCTGGGTGTACCATCATGGTGGTGGTATCTGGGTGTACCATCATGGTGGTGGTATCTGGGTGTACCATCATGGTGGTGGTATCTGGCTGTACCATCATGGTGGTATCTGGGTGTACCATCATGGTGGTATCTGGGTGTACCATCATGGTGGTGGTATCTGGGTGTACCATCATGGTGGTGGTATCTGGGTGTACCATCATGGTGGTGGTATCTGGGTGTACCATCATGGTGGTGGTATCTGGGTGTACCATCATGGTGGTGGTATCTGGGTGTACCATCATGGTGGTGGTATCTGGGTGTACCATCATGGTGGTGGTATCTGGGTGTACCATCATGGTGGTGGTATCTGGCTGTACCATCATGGTGGTATCTGGGTGTACCATCATGGTGGTATCTGGGTGTACCATCATGGTGGTGGTATCTGGGTGTACCATCATGGTGGTGGTATCTGGGTGTACCATCATGGTGGTGGTATCTGGGTGTACCATCATGGTGGTGGTATCTGGGTGTACCATCATGGTGGTGGTATCTGGCTGTACCATCATGGTGGTATCTGGGTGTACCATCATGGTGGTATCTGGGTGTACCATCATGGTGGTGGTATCTGGGTGTACCATCATGGTGGTGGTATCTGGGTGTACCATCATGGTGGTGGTATCTGGGTGTACCATCATGGTGGTGGTATCTGGGTGTACCATCATGGTGGTGGTATCTGGGTGTACCATCATGGTGGTGGTATCTGGGTGTACCATCATGGTGGTGGTATCTGGCTGTACCATCATGGTGGTATCTGGGTGTACCATCATGGTGGTATCTGGGTGTACCATCATGGTGGTGGTATCTGGGTGTACCATCATGGTGGTGGTATCTGGGTGTACCATCATGGTGGTGGTATCTGGGTGTACCATCATGGTGGTGGTATCTGGGTGTACCATCATGGTGGTGGTATCTGGCTGTACCATCATGGTGGTATCTGGGTGTACCATCATGGTGGTATCTGGGTGTACCATCATGGTGGTGGTATCTGGCTGTACCATCATGGTGGTGGTATCTGGGTGTACCATCATGGTGGTGGTATCTGGCTGTACCATCATGGTGGTATCTGGGTGTACCATCATGGTGGTATCTGGGTGTACCATCATGGTGGTGGTATCTGGGTGTACCATCATGGTGGTGGTATCTGGGTGTACCATCATGGTGGTGGTATCTGGGTGTACCATCATGGTGGTGGTATCTGGCTGTACCATCATGGTGGTATCTGGGTGTACCATCATGGTGGTATCTGGGTGTACCATCATGGTGGTGGTATCTGGGTGTACCATCATGGTGGTATCTGGGTGTACCATCATGGTGGTATCTGGGTGTACCATCATGGTGGTGGTATCTGGGTGTACCATCATGGTGGTGGTATCTGGCTGTACCATCATGGTGGTATCTGGGTGTACCATCATGGTGGTGGTATCTGGGTGTACCATCATGGTGGTATCTGGGTGTACCATCATGGTGGTGGTATCTGGGTGTACCATCATGGTGGTGGTATCTGGCTGTACCATCATGGTGGTATCTGGGTGTACCATCATGGTGGTGGTATCTGGGTGTACCATCATGGTGGTGGTATCTGGGTGTACCATCATGGTGGTGGTATCTGGCTGTACCATCATGGTGGTGGTATCTGGCTGTACCATCATGGTGGTGGTATCTGGGTGTACCATCATGGTGGTATCTGGGTGTACCATCATGGTGGTGGTATCTGGGTGTACCATCATGGTGGTATCTGGGTGTACCATCATGGTGGTGGTATCTGGGTGTACCATCATGGTGGTGGTATCTGGGTGTACCATCATGGTGGTGGTATCTGGGTGTACCATCATGGTGGTGGTATCTGGGTGTACCATCATGGTGGTGGTATCTGGGTGTACCATCATGGTGGTGGTATCTGGGTGTACCATCATGGTGGTATCTGGGTGTACCATCATGGTGGTGGTATCTGGGTGTACCATCATGGTGGTGGTATCTGGGTGTACCATCATGGTGGTGGTATCTGGGTGTACCATCATGGTGGTGGTATCTGGCTGTACCATCATGGTGGTGGTATCTGGGTGTACCATCATGGTGGTGGTATCTGGGTGTACCATCATGGTGGTATCTGGGTGTACCATCATGGTGGTGGTATCTGGGTGTACCATCATGGTGGTGGTATCTGGGTGTACCATCATGGTGGTGGTATCTGGGTGTACCATCATGGTGGTGGTATCTGGGTGTACCATCATGGTGGTGGTATCTGGGTGTACCATCATGGTGGTGGTATCTGGGTGTACCATCATGGTGGTGGTATCTGGCTGTACCATCATGGTGGTGGTATCTGGGTGTACCATCATGGTGGTGGTATCTGGCTGTACCATCATGGTGGTGGTATCTGGGTGTACCATCATGGTGGTGGTATCTGGGTGTACCATCATGGTGGTGGTATCTGGGTGTACCATCATGGTGGTGGTATCTGGGTGTACCATCATGGTGGTGGTATCTGGGTGTACCATCATGGTGGTGGTATCTGGGTGTACCATCATGGTGGTGGTATCTGGGTGTACCATCATGGTGGTGGTATCTGGGTGTACCATCATGGTGGTGGTATCTGGGTGTACCATCATGGTGGTGGTATCTGGGTGTACCATCATGGTGGTGGTATCTGGCTGTACCATCATGGTGGTGGTATCTGGGTGTACCATCATGGTGGTGGTATCTGGGTGTACCATCATGGTGGTATCTGGGTGTACCATCATGGTGGTGGTATCTGGCTGTACCATCATGGTGGTGGTATCTGGGTGTACCATCATGGTGGTGGTATCTGGCTGTACCATCATGGTGGTGGTATCTGGGTGTACCATCATGGTGGTGGTATCTGGCTGTACCATCATGGTGGTGGTATCTGGCTGTACCATCATGGTGGTATCTGGCTGTACCATCATGGTGGTATCTGGGTGTACCATCATGGTGGTATCTGGGTGTACCATCATGGTGGTATCTGGGTGTACCATCATGGTGGTATCTGGGTGTACCATCATGGTGGTATCTGGGTGTACCATCATGGTGGTATCTGGGTGTACCATCATGGTGGTATCTGGGTGTACCATCATGGTGGTGGTATCTGGGTGTACCATCATGGTGGTATCTGGGTGTACCATCATGGTGGTGGTATCTGGGTGTACCATCATGGTGGTGGTATCTGGCTGTACCATCATGGTGGTGGTATCTGGCTGTACCTTCATGGTGGTGGTATCTGGGTGTACCATCATGGTGGTGGTGTCTGGCTGTACCATCATGGTGGTGGTATCTGGCTGTACCATCATGGTGGTGGTATCTGGGTGTACCATCATGGTGGTGGTATCTGGCTGTACCATCATGGTGGTGGTATCTGGGTGTACCATCATGGTGGTGGTATCTGGGTGTACCATCATGGTGGTGGTATCTGGGTGTACCATCATGGTGGTGGTATCTGGCTGTACCATCATGGTGGTGGTATCTGGCTGTACCATCATGGTGGTATCTGGGTGTACCGTTATGGTGGTGGTATCTGGCTGTACCATCATGGTGGTATCTGGCTGTACCATCATGGTGGTGGTATCTGGCTGTACCATCATGGTGGTGGTATCTGGGTGTACCATCATGGTGGTGGTATCTGGGTGTACCATCATGGTGGTGGTATCTGGGTGTACCATCATGGTGGTGGTATCTGGGTGTACCATCATGGTGGTGGTATCTGGGTGTACCATCATGGTGGTGGTATCTGGGTGTACCATTATGGTGGTGGTATCTGGCTGTACCATCATGGTGGTGGTATCTGGGTGTACCACCATGGTGGTGGTATCTGGCTGTACCATCATGGTGGTGGTATCTGGGTGTACCATCATGGTGGTGGTATCTGGCTGTACCATCATGGTGGTGGTATCTGGCTGTACCATCATGGTGGTGGTATCTGGCTGTACCATCATGGTGGTGGTAACTGGATGTACCATCATGGTGGTGGTATCTGGCTGTACCATCATGGTGGTGGTATCTGGATGTACCATCATGGTGGTGGTATCTGGCTGTACCATCATGGTGGTGGTATCTGGCTGTACCATCATGGTGGTATCTGGCTGTACCATCATGGTGGTGGTATCTGGCTGTACCATCATGGTGGTGGTATCTGGCTGTACCATCATGGTGGTGGTATCTGGCTGTACCATCATGGTGGTGGTATCTGGCTGTACCATCATGGTGGTGGTATCTGGCTGTACCATCATGGTGGTGGTATCTGGCTGTACCATCATGGTGGTGGTATCTGGCTGTACCATCATGGTGGTGGTATCTGGCTGTACCATCATGGTGGTGGTATCTGGCTGTACCATCATGGTGGTGGTATCTGGCTGTACCATCATGGTGGTGGTATCTGGCTGTACCATCATGGTGGTGGTATCTGGCTGTACCATCATGGTGGTGGTATCTGGCTGTACCATCATGGTGGTGGTATCTGGCTGTACCATCATGGTGGTGGTATCTGGCTGTACCATCATGGTGGTGGTATCTGGCTGTACCATCATGGTGGTGGTATCTGGCTGTACCATCATGGTGGTGGTATCTGGCTGTACCATCATGGTGGTGGTATCTGGGTGTACCATCATGGTGGTGGTATCTGGCTGTACCATCATGGTGGTGGTATCTGGCTGTACCATCATGGTGGTGGTATCTGGCTGTACCATCATGGTGGTGGTATCTGGGTGTACCATCATGGTGGTGGTATCTGGGTGTACCATCATGGTGGTGGTATCTGGGTGTACCATCATGGTGGTGGTATCTGGGTGTACCATCATGGTGGTGGTATCTGGCTGTACCATCATGGTGGTGGTATCTGGCTGTACCATCATGGTGGTGGTATCTGGCTGTACCATCATGGTGGTGGTATCTGGCTGTACCATCATGGTGGTGGTATCTGGCTGTACCATCATGGTGGTGGTATCTGGCTGTACCATCATGGTGGTGGTATCTGGCTGTACCATCATGGTGGTGGTATCTGGCTGTACCATCATGGTGGTGGTATCTGGCTGTACCATCATGGTGGTGGTATCTGGCTGTACCATCATGGTGGTGGTATCTGGCTGTACCATCATGGTGGTGGTATCTGGGTGTACCATCATGGTGGTGGTATCTGGGTGTACCATCATGATGGTGGTATCTGGCTGTACCATCATGGTGGTGGTCTCTGGCTGTACCATCATGGTGGTGGTATCTGGCTGTACCATCATGGTGGTGGTATCTGGGTGTACCATCATGGTGGTGATATCTGGTGTACCATCATGGTGGTGGTATCTGGGTGTACCATCATGGTGGTGGTATCTGGCTGTACCATCATGGTGGTGGTATCTGGCTGTACCATCATGGTGGTGGTATCTGGCTGTACCATCATGGTGGTGGTATCTGGCTGTACCATCATGGTGGTGGTATCTGGCTGTACCATCATGGTGGTGGTATCTGGCTGTACCATCATGGTGGTGGTATCTGGCTGTACCATCATGGTGGTGGTATCTGGCTGTACCATCATGGTGGTGGTATCTGGCTGTACCATCATGGTGGTGGTATCGCTGTACCATCATGGTGGTGGTATCTGGCTGTACCATCATGGTAGTGGTATCTGGCTGTACCATCATGGTGGTGGTATCTGACTGTACCATCATGGTGGTGGTATCTGGCTGTACCATCATGGTGGTGGTATCTGGCTGTACCATCATGGTGGTGGTATCTGGCTGTACCATCATGGTGGAGGTATCTGGCTGTACCATCATGATGGTGGTATCTGGGTGTACCATCATGGTGGTGGTATCTGGCTGTACCATCATGGTGGTGGTATCTGACTGTACCATCATGGTGGAGGTATCTGGCTGTACCATCATGGTGGTGGTATCTGGCTGTACCATCATTGTGGTGGTATCTGGCTGTACCATCATGATGGTGATATCTGGCTGTACCATCATGGTGGTGGTATCTGGCTATACCATTATGGTGGTGGTATCTGGCTGTACCATCATGGTGGTGGTATCTGGCTGTACCATCATGGTGGTGGTATCTGGCTGTACCATCATGGTGGTGGTATCTGGCTGTACCATCATGGTGGTGGTATCTGGCTGTACCATCATGGTGGTGGTATCTGGCTGTACCATCATGGTGGTGGTATCTGGCTGTACCATCATGGTGGTGGTATCTGGGTGTACCATCATGGTGGTGGTATCTGGCTGTACCATCATGGTGGTGGTATCTGGCTGTACCATCATGGTGGTGGTATCTGGCTGTACCATCATGGTGGTTGTATCTGGCTGTACCATCAAGGTGGTGGTATCTGGCTGTACCATCATGGAGGTATCTGGGTGTACCATCATTGTGGTGGTATTTGGCTGTACCATCATGGTGGTGGTTTCTGGCTGTACCATCATGGTGGTGGTATCTGGCTGTACCATCATGGTGGTGGTATCTGGGTGTACCATCATGGTGGTGGTATCTGGGTGTACCATCATGGTGGTGGTATCTGGGTGTACCATCATGGTGGTGGTATCTGGCTGTACCATCATGGTGGTGGTATCTGGCTGTACCATCATGGTGGTGGTATCTGGCTGTACCACCATGGTGGTGGTATCTGGCTGTACCACCATGGTGGTGGTATCTGGCTGTACCACCATGGTGGTGGTATCTGGCTGTACCATCATGGTGGTATCTGGCTGTACCATCATGGTGGTGGTATCTGGCTGTACCATCATGGTGGTGGTATCTGGCTGTACCATCATGGTGGTGGTATCTGGCTGTACCATCATGGTGGTGGTATCTGGCTGTACCATCATGGTGGTGGTATCTGGCTGTACCATCATGGTGGAGGTATCTGGCTGTACCATCATGGTGGTGGTATCTGGCTATACCATTATGGTGGTGGTATCTGGCAGTACCATCATGGTGGTGGTTTCGCTGTACCATCATGGTGGTGGTATCTGGCTGTACCATCATGGTGGTGGTATCTGGCTGTACCATCATGGTGGAGGTATCTGGTTGTACCATCATGATGGTGGTATCTGGCTGTACCATCATGATGGTGGTATCTGGCTGTACCATCATGGTGGTGGTATCTGGCTGTACCATCATGGTGGTGATATCTGGCTGTACCATCATGGTGGTCGTATCTGTCTGTACCATCATGGTGGTGGTATCTGGCTGTACCATCATGGTGGAGGTATCTGGCTGTACCATCATGATGGTGGTATCTGGCTGTACCATCATGGTGGTGGTATCTGGCTGTACCATCATGGTGGTGGTATCTGGCTGTACCATCATGATGGTGGTATCTGGCTGTACCATCATGATGGTGGTATCTGGCTGTACCATCATGGTGGTGGTATCTGGCTGTAAAATGATGGTGGTGGTATCTGGCTGTACAATCATGGTGGTGGTATCTGGCTGTATCATCATGGTGGTGGTATCTGGCTGTACCATCATGGTGGTGGTATCTGGCTGTACCATCATGATGGTGGTATCTGGCTGTACCATCATGGTGGTGGTATCTGGCTGTACCATCATGGTGGTGGTATCTGGCTGTACCATCATGATGGTGGTATCTGGGTGTACCATTATGGTGGTGGTATCTGGCTGTACCATCATGGTGGTGGTATCTGGGTGTACCATCATGGTGGTGGTATCTGGCTGTACCATCATGATGGTGGTATCTGGCTGTACCATCATTGTGGTGGTATCTGGCTGTACCATCATGATGGTGGTATCTGGGTGTACCATCATGGTGGTGGTATCTGGCTGTACCATCATGGTGGTGGTATCTGGGTGTACCATCATGGTGGTGGTATCTGGGTGTACCATCATGGTGGTGGTATCTGGCTGTACCATCATGGTGGTGGTATCTGGCTGTACCATCATGGTGGAGGTATCTGGCTGTACCATCATGGTGGTGGTATCTGGCTGTACCATCATGGTGGTGGTATCTGGGTGTACCATCATGGTGGTGGTATCTGGCTGTACCATCATGGTGGTGGTATCTGGCTGTACCATCATGGTGGTGGTATCTGGGTGTACCATCATGTTGGTGGTATCTGGCTGTACCATCATGGTGGTGGTATCTGGCTGTACCATCATGGTGGTGGTATCTGGGTGTACCATCATGGTGGTGGTATCTGGCTGTACCATCATGGTGGTGGTATCTGGGTGTACCATCATGATGGTGGTATCTGGCTGTACCATCATGATGGTGGTATCTGGCTGTACCATCATGGTGGTGGTATCTGGCTGTACCATCATGGTGGTGGTATCTGGGTGTACCATCATGGTGGTGGTATCTGGCTGTACCATGATGATGGTGGTATCTGGGTGTACCATCATGGTGGTGGTATCTGGCTGTACCATCATGGTGGTGGTATCTGGCTGTACCATCATGATGGTGGTATCTGGCTGTACCATCATGGTGGTGGTATCTGGGTGTACCATCATGGTGGTGGTATCTGGCTGTACCATCATGATGGTGGTATCTGGCTGTACCATCATGGTGGTGGTATCTGGCTGTACCATCATGGTGGTGGTATCTGGCTGTACCATCATGGTGGTGGCATCTGGCTGTACCATCATGGTGGTGGTATCTGGCTGTACCATCATGATGGTGGTATCTGGCTGTACCATCATGGTGGTGGTATCTGGGTGTACCATCATGTTGGTGGTATCTGGCTGTACCATCATGGTGGTGGTATCTGGGTGTACCATCATGGTGGTGGTATCTGGCTGTAACATCATGATGGTGGTATCTGGGTGTACCATCATGGTGGTGGTATCTGGCTGTACCATCATGGTGGTGGTATCTGGCTGTACCATCATGGTGGTGGTATCTGGCTGTACCATCATGGTGGTGGTATCTGGCTGTACCATCATGGTGGTGGTATCTGGGTGTACCATCATGGTGGTGGTATCTGGCTGTACCATCATGGTGGTGGTATCTGGCTGTACCATCATGGTGGTGGTATCTGGCTGTACCATCATGGTGGTGGTATCTGGCTGTACCATCATGGTGGTGGTATCTGGCTGTACCATCATGGTGGTGGTATCTGGCTGTACCATCATGATGGTGGTATCTGGCTGTACCATCATGGTGGTGGTATCTGGCTGTACCATCATGGTGGTGGTATCTGGGTGTACCATCATGGTGGTGGTATCTGGCTGTACCATCATGGTGGTGGTATCTGGCTGTACCATCATGGTGGTGGTATCTGGCTGTACCATCATGATGGTGGTATCTGGCTGTACCATCATGGTGGTGGTATCTGGCTGTACCATCATGGTGGTGGTATCTGGCTGTACCATCATGGTGGTGGTATCTGGCTGTACCATCATGGTGGTGGTATCTGGCTGTACCATCATGGTGGTGGTATCTGGCTGTACCATCATGGTGGTGGTATCTGGCTGTACCATCATGGTGGTGGTATCTGGCTGTACCATCATGATGGTGATATCTGGCTGTACCATCATGGTGGTGGTATCTGGCTATACCATTATGGTGGTGGTATCTGGCTGTACCATCATGGTGGTGGTATCTGGCTGTACCATCATGGTGGTGGTATCTGGCTGTACCATCATGGTGGTGGTATCTGGCTGTACCATCATGGTGGTGGTATCTGGCTGTACCATCATGGTGGTGGTATCTGGCTGTACCATCATGGTGGTGGTATCTGGCTGTACCATCATGGTGGTGGTATCTGGGTGTACCATCATGGTGGTGGTATCTGGCTGTACCATCATGGTGGTGGTATCTGGCTGTACCATCATGGTGGTGGTATCTGGCTGTACCATCATGGTGGTTGTATCTGGCTGTACCATCAAGGTGGTGGTATCTGGCTGTACCATCATGGAGGTATCTGGGTGTACCATCATTGTGGTGGTATTTGGCTGTACCATCATGGTGGTGGTTTCTGGCTGTACCATCATGGTGGTGGTATCTGGCTGTACCATCATGGTGGTGGTATCTGGGTGTACCATCATGGTGGTGGTATCTGGGTGTACCATCATGGTGGTGGTATCTGGGTGTACCATCATGGTGGTGGTATCTGGCTGTACCATCATGGTGGTGGTATCTGGCTGTACCATCATGGTGGTGGTATCTGGCTGTACCACCATGGTGGTGGTATCTGGCTGTACCACCATGGTGGTGGTATCTGGCTGTACCACCATGGTGGTGGTATCTGGCTGTACCATCATGGTGGTATCTGGCTGTACCATCATGGTGGTGGTATCTGGCTGTACCATCATGGTGGTGGTATCTGGCTGTACCATCATGGTGGTGGTATCTGGCTGTACCATCATGGTGGTGGTATCTGGCTGTACCATCATGGTGGTGGTATCTGGCTGTACCATCATGGTGGAGGTATCTGGCTGTACCATCATGGTGGTGGTATCTGGCTATACCATTATGGTGGTGGTATCTGGCAGTACCATCATGGTGGTGGTTTCGCTGTACCATCATGGTGGTGGTATCTGGCTGTACCATCATGGTGGTGGTATCTGGCTGTACCATCATGGTGGAGGTATCTGGTTGTACCATCATGATGGTGGTATCTGGCTGTACCATCATGATGGTGGTATCTGGCTGTACCATCATGGTGGTGGTATCTGGCTGTACCATCATGGTGGTGATATCTGGCTGTACCATCATGGTGGTCGTATCTGTCTGTACCATCATGGTGGTGGTATCTGGCTGTACCATCATGGTGGAGGTATCTGGCTGTACCATCATGATGGTGGTATCTGGCTGTACCATCATGGTGGTGGTATCTGGCTGTACCATCATGGTGGTGGTATCTGGCTGTACCATCATGATGGTGGTATCTGGCTGTACCATCATGATGGTGGTATCTGGCTGTACCATCATGGTGGTGGTATCTGGCTGTAAAATCATGGTGGTGGTATCTGGCTGTACAATCATTGGTGGTATCTGGCTGTATCATCATGGTGGTGGTATCTGGCTGTACCATCATGGTGGTGGTATCTGGCTGTACCATCATGATGGTGGTATCTGGCTGTACCATCATGGTGGTGGTATCTGGCTGTACCATCATGGTGGTGGTATCTGGCTGTACCATCATGATGGTGGTATCTGGGTGTACCATTATGGTGGTGGTATCTGGCTGTACCATCATGGTGGTGGTATCTGGGTGTACCATCATGGTGGTGGTATCTGGCTGTACCATCATGATGGTGGTATCTGGCTGTACCATCATTGTGGTGGTATCTGGCTGTACCATCATGATGGTGGTATCTGGGTGTACCATCATGGTGGTGGTATCTGGCTGTACCATCATGGTGGTGGTATCTGGGTGTACCATCATGGTGGTGGTATCTGGGTGTACCATCATGGTGGTGGTATCTGGCTGTACCATCATGGTGGTGGTATCTGGCTGTACCATCATGGTGGAGGTATCTGGCTGTACCATCATGGTGGTGGTATCTGGCTGTACCATCATGGTGGTGGTATCTGGGTGTACCATCATGGTGGTGGTATCTGGCTGTACCATCATGGTGGTGGTATCTGGCTGTACCATCATGGTGGTGGTATCTGGGTGTACCATCATGTTGGTGGTATCTGGCTGTACCATCATGGTGGTGGTATCTGGCTGTACCATCATGGTGGTGGTATCTGGGTGTACCATCATGGTGGTGGTATCTGGCTGTACCATCATGGTGGTGGTATCTGGGTGTACCATCATGATGGTGGTATCTGGCTGTACCATCATGATGGTGGTATCTGGCTGTACCATCATGGTGGTGGTATCTGGCTGTACCATCATGGTGGTGGTATCTGGGTGTACCATCATGGTGGTGGTATCTGGCTGTACCATGATGATGGTGGTATCTGGGTGTACCATCATGGTGGTGGTATCTGGCTGTACCATCATGGTGGTGGTATCTGGCTGTACCATCATGATGGTGGTATCTGGCTGTACCATCATGGTGGTGGTATCTGGGTGTACCATCATGGTGGTGGTATCTGGCTGTACCATCATGATGGTGGTATCTGGCTGTACCATCATGGTGGTGGTATCTGGCTGTACCATCATGGTGGTGGTATCTGGCTGTACCATCATGGTGGTGGCATCTGGCTGTACCATCATGGTAGTGGTATCTGGCTGTACCATCATGATGGTGGTATCTGGCTGTACCATCATGGTGGTGGTATCTGGGTGTACCATCATGTTGGTGGTATCTGGCTGTACCATCATGGTGGTGGTATCTGGGTGTACCATCATGGTGGTGGTATCTGGCTGTAACATCATGATGGTGGTATCTGGGTGTACCATCATGGTGGTGGTATCTGGCTGTACCATCATGGTGGTGGTATCTGGCTGTACCATCATGGTGGTGGTATCTGGCTGTACCATCATGGTGGTGGTATCTGGCTGTACCATCATGGTGGTGGTATCTGGCTGTACCATCATGGTGGTGGTATCTGGCTGTACCATCATGGTGGTGGTATCTGGCTGTACCATCATGGTGGTGGTATCTGGCTGTACCATCATGGTGGTGGTATCTGGCTGTACCATCATGGTGGTGGTATCTGGCTGTACCATCATGGTGGTGGTATCTGGCTGTACCATCATGATGGTGGTATCTGGCTGTACCATCATGGTGGTGGTATCTGGCTGTACCATCATGGTGGTGGTATCTGGGTGTACCATCATGGTGGTGGTATCTGGCTGTACCATCATGGTGGTGGTATCTGGCTGTACCATCATGGTGGTGGTATCTGGCTGTACCATCATGATGGTGGTATCTGGCTGTACCATCATGGTGGTGGTATCTGGCTGTACCATCATGGTGGTGGTATCTGGCTGTACCATCATGGTGGTGGTATCTGGCTGTACCATCATGGTGGTGGTATCTGGCTGTACCATCATGGTGGTGGTATCTGGCTGTACCATCATGGTGGTGGTATCTGGCTGTACCATCATGGTGGTGGTATCTGGCTGTACCATCATGGTGGTGGTATCTGGCTGTACCATCATGGTGGTGGTATCTGGCTGTACCATCATGGTGGTGGTATCTGGCTGTACCATCATGGTGGTGGTATCTGGCTGTACCATCATGATGGTGGTATCTGGCTGTACCATCATGGTGGTGGTATCTGGCGGTACCATCATGGTGGTGGTATCTGGGTGTACCATCATGGTGGTGGTATCTGGGTGTACAATCATGGTGGTGGTATCTGGCTGTACCATCATGGTGGTGGTATCTGGCTGTACCATCATTGTGGTGGTATCTGGGTGTACCATCATGGTGGTGGTATCTGGCTGTACCATCATGGTGGTGGTATCTGGCTGTACCATCATGATGGTGGTATCTGGCTGTACCATCATGGTGGTGGTATCTGGCTGTACCATCATGGTGGTGGTATCTGGCTGTACCATCATGGTGGTGGTATCTGGCTGTACCATCATGGTCGTGGTATCTGGCTGTACCATCATGGTGGTGGTATCTGGCTGTACCATCATGATGGTGGTATCTGGCTGTACCATCATGGTGGTGGTATCTGGCTGTACCATCATGATGGTGGTATCTGGCTGTACCATCATGGTGGTGGTATCTGGCTGTACCATCATGGTGGTGGTATCTGGGTGTACCATCATGGTGGTGGTATCTGGCTGTACCATCATGGTGGTGGTATCTGGCTGTACCATCATGATGGTGGTATCTGGCTGTACCATCATTGTGGTGGTATCTGGCTGTACCATCATGGTGGTGGTATCTGGGTGTACCATCATGGTGGTGGTATCTGGGTGTACCATCATGGTGGTGGTATCTGGCTGTACCATCATGGTGGTGGTATCTGGCTGTACCATCATGGTGGTGGTATCTGGGTGTACCATCATGGTGGTGGTATCTGGCTGTACCATCATGGTGGTGGTATCTGGCTGTACCATCATGATGGTGGTATCTGGCTGTACCATCATGGTGGCGGTATCTGGCTGTACCATCATGGTGGCGGTATCTGGCTGTACCATCATGGTGGCGGTATGTGGGTGTACCATCATGGTGGCGGTATCTGGCTGTACCATCATGGTGGTGGTATCTGGGTGTACCATCATGGTGGTGGTATCTGGCTGTACCATCATGGTGGTGGTATCTGGCTGTACCATCATGGTGGTGGTATCTGGCTGTACCATCATGGTGGTGGTATCTGGCTGTACCATCATGGTGGTGGTATCTGGCTGTACCATCATGGTGGTGGTATCTGGCTGTACCATCATGGTGGTGGTATCTGGGTGTACCATCATGGTGGTGGTATCTGGCTGTACCATCATGGTGGTGGTATCTGGCTGTACCATCATGGTGGTGGTATCTGGCTGTACCATCATGGTGGTGGTATCTGGCTGTACCATCATGGTGGTGGTATCTGGCTGTACCATCATGGTGGTGGTATCTGGCTGTACCATCATGGTGGTGGTATCTGGCTGTACCATCATGGTGGTGGTATCTGGCTGTACCATCATGGTGGTGGTATCTGGCTGTACCATCATGATGGTGGTATCTGGCTGTACCATCATGGTGGTGGTATCTGACTGTACCATCATGGTGGTGGTATCTGGCTGTACCATCATGGTGGTGGTATCTGGCTGTACCATCATGGTGGTGGTATCTGGCTGTACCATCATGGTGGTGGTATCTGGCTGTACCATCATGGTGGTGGTATCTGGCTGTACCATCATGGTGGTGGTATCTGGCTGTACCATCATGGTGGTGGTATCTGGCTGTACCATCATGATGGTGGTATCTGGGTGTACCATCATGGTGGTGGTATCTGGCTGTACCATCATGGTGGTGGTATCTGGCTGTACCATCATGGTGGTGGTATCTGGCTGTACCATCATGGTGGTGGTATCTGGCTGTACCATCATGGTGGTGGTATCTGGCTGTACCATCATGATGGTGGTATCTGGCTGTACCATCATGATGGTGGTATCTGGCTGTACCATCATGGTGGTGGTATCTGGCTGTACCATCATGATGGTGGTATCTGGCTGTACCATCATGGTGGTGGTATCTGGCTGTACCATCATGGTGGTGGTATCTGGCTGTACCATCATGGTGGTGGTATCTGGCTGTACCCTCATGGTGGTGGTATCTGGCTGTACCATCATGGTGGTGGTATCTGGCTGTACCATCATGATGGTGGTATCTGGCTGTACCATCATGGTGGTGGTATCTGGCTATACCATCATGGTGGTGGTATCTGGCTGTACCATCATGGTGGTGGTATCTGGCTGTACCATCATGGTGGTGGTATCTGGCTGTACCATCATGGTGGTGGTATCTGGCTGTACCATCATGGTGGTGGTATCTGGCTGTACCATCATGATGGTGGTATCTGGGTGTACCATCATGGTGGTGGTATCTGGGTGTACCATCATGGTGGTGGTATCTGGGTGTACCATCATGGTGGTGGTATCTGGCTGTACCATCATGGTGGTGGTATCTGGCTGTACCATCATGGTGGTGGTATCTGGCTGTACCATCATGGTGGTGGTATCTGGCTGTACCATCATGGTGGTGGTATCTGGCTGTACCATCATGGTGGTGGTATCTGGCTGTACCATCATGGTGGTGGTATCTGGCTGTACCATCATGGTGGTGGTATCTGGCTGTACCATCATGGTGGTGGTATCTGGCTGTACCATCATGGTGGTGGTATCTGGCTGTACCATCATGGTGGTGGTATCTGGCTGTACCATCATGGTGGTGGTATCTGGCTGTACCATCATGGTGGTGGTATCTGGCTGTACCATCATGGTGGTGGTATCTGGCTGTACCATCATGATGGTGGTATCTGGCTGTACCATCATGGTGGTGGTATCTGGCTGTACCATCATGGTGGTGGTATCTGGCTGTACCATCATGGTGGTGGTATCTGGCTGTACCATCATGGTGGTGGTATCTGGCTGTACCATCATGGTGGTGGTATCTGGCTGTACCATCATGATAGTGGTATCTGGCTGTACCATCATGGTGGTGGTATCTGGCTGTACCATCATGATAGTGGTATCTGGCTGTACCATCAGGCAGCTTTGCCAGAAACTTTATTACACAGTTTCAAATGGAAATTGTATATTTGTCTGGCAAAGTTTTGCTGTAAATGTGAGAGGCCAGTAACACGCCGAGTTATGATGGTGAGTGAACGTTGCTTTGAGGGAGTGTTGGAGACGCTGGTGGTGGTGGAGACGCTGGTGGTGGTGGAGACGCTGGTGGTGGTGGAGACGCTGGTGGTGGTGGAGACGCTGGTGGTGGGGGAGACGCTGGTGGTGGTGGAGACGCTGGTGGTGGTGGAGACGCTGGTGGTGGTGGTGACGCTGGTGGTGGTGGAGACGCTGGTGGTGGTGGAGACGCTGGTAGTGGTGGAGACGCTGGTGGTGGTGGGGACGCTGGTAGTGGTGGAGACGCTGGTGGATTGTGGACACGCTGGTGGTGGTGGACACGCTGGTGGTGGTGGACACGCTGGTGGTGGTGGACACGCTGGTGGTGGTGGAGACGCTGGTGGTGGTGGAGACGCTGGTGGTTGTGGAGACGCTGGTGGTTGTGGAGACGCTGGTGGTGGTGGACACGCTGGTGGTGGTGGACACGCTGGTGGTGGTGGACACGCTGGTGGTGGTGGACACGCTGGTGGTGGTGGACACGCTGGTGGTGGTGGACACGCTGGTGGTGGTGGACACGCTGGTGGTGGTGGAGACGCTGGTGGTGGTGGAGACGCTGGTGGTGGTGGAGACGCTGGTGGTGGTGGAGACGCTGGTAGTAGTGGAGACGCTGGTGGTGGTGGAGACGCTGGTAGCGGTGGAGACGCTGGTAGTGGTGGAGACGCTGGTAGCGGTGGAGACGCTGGTAGTGGTGGAGACGCTGGTAGTAGTGGATGAACCAGGCTGCGGTGGAGATGTGTGCTAGTGCACCACCAGCAGCAACAGCCTGGTTGATCAAGCCAGCAACCAGACAAGCCTGTTGTTGACTGAGGTATGACGGGGGGGAGGACGAATTGGAATTTGGCGGAAAAAAAACACTGAAGAATAAAAAAAAATCCTATCGGGAATTTTGGCGGGGAAACTGAGCATATAGTGGCAGGGAAAAAATAATAGAATGAAGAAAATAGTTCCCTACGGGGTTAATATTTGTATTTTTTACGTTTTTGGCGGGAAAATGTATAATATGGCGGGAAAATGTGCAATATGGTTGGAAAATATGTAATATGGCGGGAAAATGTATAATATGGCGGGAAAATGTGCAGTATGGTAGGAAAATATGTAATATGTGGCGGGAAAATGTATAATATGGCTGGAAAATGTGTAATTTGTTGGAAAAATGTGTAATATGGCGGGAAAATATATGGCGAGAAAATGTGTAGTATGGCGGAAAAATGGAGAGTATGTTGGGAGACTGTGAGGTGGTGGTTGTGTACACTGAGAAGTGAGAGCACTGAGCTCCATATATAAACTGTAACACCACCTTAGAGACTTACGAACAGGAAGATCCAGTGGGGGATCCTGGAAGTTAGTGGGGGATCCAGAAATTTAGTGGGGGATCCAGGAAGTTTCAGTGGGGGATCCAGAAGGTTAGTGGGGGATCCTGGACGTTAATGGGGGATCCTGGAAGTTAGTGGGGGATCCTGGAAGTTACTGGGGGATCCTGGAAGTTAGTGGGGGATCCTGGAAGTTAGTGGGGGATCCTGGAAGTTAGTGGGGGATCCAGGAAGTTTCAGTGGGGGATCCAGGAAGTTTCAGTGGGGGATCCAGGAAGTTTCAGTGGGGGATCCTGGAAGTTAGTGGGGGATCCTGGAAGTTAGTGGGGGATCCTGGAAGTTGGTGGGGGATCCTGGAAGTTAGTGGGGGGTCCTGAAAGTTAGTGGGGGATCCTGGAAGTTAGTGGGGGATCCTGGAAGTTAGTGGGGGATCCTGGAAGTTAGTGGGGGATCCAGAAATTTAGTGGGGGATCCAGAAATTTAGTGGGGGATCCAGAAATTTAGTGGGGGATCCAGGAAGTTTCAGTGGGGGATCCAGAAAGTTAGTGGGGGATCCAGAAGGTTAGTGGGGGATCCTGGAAGTTAGTGGGGGATCCAGAAAGTTAGTGGGGGATCCAGGAACTTAGTGGGGGATCCAGAAAGTTACAGTGGGGGTCAGAAAGTTCCATTTGGGATCCAGGAGTTCCGGTGGGGATCCAGGAGTTCCGGTGGGGATCCAGGAGTTCCAGTGGGGATCCAGGCGTTCCGGTGGGGATCTAGGAGTTCCGGTGGGGATCCAGGCGTTCCGGTGGGGATCCATGCGTTCCAGTGGGGATCCAGGGATTCTAGTTGGAGTCCGGAAAGTTCTAGTGGGTGTTAAGAGTACTCAGTCCGAGTACTAACAATACTTTCCTCAGAGGAAAGTTTATATTCTGGGAGCTCAAGGTTTTAATTTCCCTTCTATTTTTCTCACATTAACTGGAGAATGCTTCTCCTGATCGCATTCAAACCTTAAACATTGGTGCACTTTACGTAGAAAACGATTTACATAGATTAGGTGCCAGTTTTATTGAAAACCGGAAGCATCAAATACTGATTTTCTTGCCTTAACTGTGAATGTCTCATCCGATCGGCTTCAAACCTGTCTCTCCAGTAACTTGATAATGCGATGATTCAGATGCATATGCAGCAGTTGGGGATCTTTATTGTTGAAACGTTTCGTCTACACAGCAGGCTTCTTCAGTCACATACAGAGGCAGCAGGTGTAGTAGTGCAATGAAGATGTAATCAGTCTGTCAATCTTGCAGAAATAGTATTTGGGGTGGTCAGTCCCTCAGGTGGTCAGTTCCTCAGGTGGTCAGTCCCTCAGGTGGTCAGTCCCTCAGGTGGTCAGTCCCTCAGGTGGTCAGTCCCTCAGGTGGTCAGTCCCTCAGGTGGTCAGTCCCTCATGTGGTCAGTCCCTCAGGTGGTCAGTCCCTCAGGTGGTCAGTCCCTCAGGTGGTCAGTCCCTCATGTGGTCAGTCCCTCATGTGGTCAGTCCCTCATGTGGTCAGTCCCTCAGGTGGTCAGTCCCTCATGTGGTCAGTCCCTCAGGTGGTCAGTCCCTCAGGTGGTCAGTCCCTCAGGTGGTCAGTCCCTCAGGTGGTCAGTCCCTCAGGTGGTCAGTCCCTCAGGTGGTCAGTCCCTCATGTGGTCAGTCCCTCATGTGGTCAGTCCCTCAGGTGGTCAGTCCCTCAGGTGGTCAGTCCCTCAGGTGGTCAGTCCCTCAGGTGGTCAGTCCCTCAGGTGGTCAGTCCCTCATGTGGTCAGTCCCTGAGGTGGTCAGTCCCTCAGGTGGTCAGTCCCTCATGTGGTCAGTCCCTCAGGTGGTCAGTCCCTCAGGTGGTCAGTCCCTCAGGTGGTCAGTCCCTCATGTGGTCAGTCCCTCATGTGGTCAGTCCCTCAGGTGGTCAGTCCCTCAGGTGGTCAGTCCCTCAGGTGGTCAGTCCCTCATGTGGTCAGTCCCTCATGTGGTCAGTCCCTCAGGTGGTCAGTCCCTCAGGTGGTCAGTCCCTCAGTGCCATGCAGCTGAACTCTTCTCCAGGCTGAGGGACTGACCACCTCAGATATTATTTCTCCAAGGTTGGTGGACTGATTACATCATCTTAATCTCACCGCTACACTTGCTGCCTCTTTATTTGACTGAAGAAGTCTACTGTGTAGGCGGAAAGTTCAACAATAAAGATCCCCAACTGTTGCACGTGTGTCTTAATCATCAACTTGTCGGTACTTTATATCATTATCAACAAAACTTGGTAACGCAGTTTTAGATCGGCTGTAAACTTCTACAACTGATTTATCTTAATTTATGGAAGTTGGGAATTAATTTTGGTCTGCGTAGGCCATAATTAACCGTTTGTATTGAAATTAAGTTATTAGTCTCCATGTGATAACTTGCAAACACGCCTTCTAATTGACTTCAAGTCCCATCTATGTTACATTAGAAACTTGTTGATTACCCGGAGTATACCTGGAGGGGGTTTCGGGGGTCAGCGTCCCCGCGGCCTGATCAACCAGGCTATTACTGCCGGTTGCACATAAACCGAGTAGTGTACCTTGTGGAACAGAGCTTTTCACTGTAGCTGCCTCAGACTTTACTCTGTTTACTATTACTCTTTGTGTTCTGGTTGTTAGAAAGTTATAGATCCATCTACCAACTTTACCTTTGTCACGCATTGGGGCACCTTTCCTTTGTCACGCGTTGGGGCACCTTTCCTTTGTCACGCATTGGGGCACCTTTCCTTTGATGAGTTCCCAGTGTCTTTTTTTTTTTGCTCCCGGAGCCTGGTTGTTGCTGGAGGCCCGCTGCCCCACATATCCATCAGAGCCTGGTTGATCTGGCACTTGGTCAGATACTCGTCCAGTTTTCTCCTGAAGGTTTCTACACTTGTTCCAGCAGTGTTTCTGATGATTCTGGTAAGATGTTGAATAGTCTGGGGCCACGAATGTTGATACAATGTTCCCTTATTGTGCCCACTACATCCTTGCTTTTCACTAAGTTTATTTTGCACTTCCTCCCATACCTCCTGTACACTTGTCCCAGTATATTTTCTGAAATGTTTTATGAATAGTCAGGGGCGACGGATGTTGATATAGTGTTCCCTCATTGGTACTCACTGCATCCCCTGCTTTTTACTGGGTTTATTTTGCACTTCCATATCTTCTCTTGAAGACTAATTATGGGACACAGGGATACCCTTCTGGGATAGCACCAGTAAACTGAACATTGATTGTTGACGTGGGTTGCAGGTATGGTTGATTATAATTTAAGTTCTAAAGCTTTACAGGCTTCTGGCAGCCTTTAAAGGTTCGGTTAGGTTTCTCCGTCCAAAAAGACATTTGATATTTTCTGGGGAAGGTCTTTAGAGCTGCAGGAGAAGCTTAGGTAGTTTGAAGAAGGTTTCAAAGGGACTTAGCAGAAGTTACAGGTGTTAGTAGAAAGTTGTAAAAGTGTAAGACATAGGTGGGAGCAGTTCTGTAAGGTGACAGCAACACCACCAGCAGTAGCAACAACACTAGCAACACCACCAGGAGTAGCAACAACACTAGCAACACCACCAGGAGTAGCAACAACACTAGCAACACCACCAGGAGTAGCAACAACACTAGCAACACCACCAGGAGTAGCAACAACACCGGCAACACCACCACCAGCAGTGGCAACAACACTAGCAACACCACCAGTAGTAGCAACAACACTAGCAACACCAGCAATAGCAACAACACTAGCAACACCACCAGCAGTAGCAACAACACTAGCAACACCACCAGCAGTAGCAACAACACTAGCAACACCACCAGCAGTAGCAACAACACTGGTGTTATGACCAAGGTCATAATGTGATTAATTTATATGTATTATCCACTTTAATATTATACTCTGGGTTTCTTTAATATTAGCTAAATTAAAGATTCCACTAGTTTATAATATCTGATTTAGGAATATACCCGGGTATGATGTATATATATATATATCTTGAGTAATGTGTTAGGTAGGTACACCTGGCTAAGGTTTATAACAAGGTATCTCCATTGGTGGGTAGTTCGCACCGCTCTACCCTCTCCCCCTTTTGACGAGTTGATGTCATGAAGGAATTTACTGTATATGGCAGTTCACTCTCTCTGCTGACTCAGTGTGCATAGACTGAGCTACCCTCCTAGTACTCCGCCTTATTCTCACTTGGATAGAGAATTGGGTTATAGAAACTCCTGATCCAGCTTGTGGTTTATTGTGAAGTCTTCTGACAATCATATACCGTTATCTTCAGGTTACGATGTGACGACCAGTGTCAAGCTTAGAACTTTGTGATATATTCCTTATGCCAGGGAGTTACTCAGAAAAAGTGTTAATTCTCAATATATGTACTTGCACACAAGTAATGTTACTATTGAGGAAGCGGTAATATTCCTCTGATCATTATCAAGTGTAGTGACTATATTGACATGTACATTCTATTTAAGAGTTTTCTTGTGTGATGGAAAGTTTCTGACAGTGATATTTAATAGATATTTATGAATATCTAAAGTATTTAAGCTTTTAAATAAAAAGAAACTTTGAAAAGACTGAGTAACTATTATTTGTGCCTTACATTTCTAAGTTTGGAAACATATCCTTTCATTCTATGAAGTGTGTTGTTACGGAGTGCACTAACCTGGCTGAAGATTAAGATTTGAACCGTAACAACTGGTAACACCACCAGCAGTAGCAACAACACTAGTAACACCACCAGGAGTAGCAACAACACTAGCAACACCACCAGGAGTAGCAACAACACCAGGAGTAGCAACAACACTAGCAACACCACCAGCAGTAGCAACAACACCAGCAGTAGCAACAACACTAGCAACACCACCAGCAGTAGCAACAACACCAGCAGTAGCAACAACACTAGCAACACCACCAGGAGTAGCAACAACACCAGCAGTAGCAACAACACTAGCAACACCACCAGGAGTAGCAACAACAGGAGTAGCAACAACACTAGCAACACCACCAGCAGTAGCAACAACACCAGCAGTAGCAACAACACCAGCAGTAGCAACAACACTAGCAACACCACCAGGAGTAGCAACAACACCAGCAGTAGCAACAACACTAGCAACACCACCAGGAGTAGCAACAACACCAGGAGTAGCAACAACACTAGCAACACCACCAGGAGTAGCAACAACACCAGCAGTAGCAACAACACCAGCAGTAGCAACAACACTAGCAACACCACCAGCAGTAGCAACAACACCAGCAGTAGCAACAACACTAGCAACACCACCAGGAGTAGCAACAACACCAGCAGTAGCAACAACACTAGCAACACCACCAGGAGTAGCAACAACACCAGGAGTAGCAACAACACTAGCAACACCACCAGCAGTAGCAACACCACCAGCAGTAGCAACAACACCAGCAGTAGCAACAACACTAGCAACACCACCAGGAGTAGCAACAACACCAGGAGTAGCAACAACACTAGCAACACCACCAGCAGTAGCAACAACACCAGCAGTAGCAACAACACTAGCAACACCACCAGCAGTAGCAACAACACCAGCAGTAGCAACAACACTAGCAACACCACCAGCAGTAGCAACAACACCAGCAGTAGCAACAACACTAGCAACACCACCAGGAGTAGCAACAACACCAGGAGTAGCAACAACACTAGCAACACCACCAGCAGTAGCAACAACACCAGCAGTAGCAACAACACTAGCAACACCACCAGCAGTAGCAACAACACCAGCAGTAGCAACAACACTAGCAACACCACCAGCAGTAGCAACAACACCAGCAGTAGCAACAACACCAGCAGTAGCAACAACACTAGCAACACCACCAGCAGTAGCAATAACACCGGCAACACCAGCAGCAGTAGCAACAACTCTAGCAACACCACCAGCAGTAGCAACAACACTAGTAACACCACCAGCAGTAGCAACACCACCAGCAGTAGCAACAACACTAGCAACACCACCAGCAGTAGCACCAACACTAGCAACACCACCAGCAGTAGCAACAACACCAGCAGTAGCAACAACACTAGCAACACCACCAGGAGTAGCAACAACACCAGGAGTAGCAACAACACTAGCAACACCACCAGCAGTAGCAACAACACCAGCAGTAGCAACAACACTAGCAACACCACCAGCAGTAGCAACAACACCAGCAGTAGCAACAACACTAGCAACACCACCAGCAGTAGCAACAACACCAGCAGTAGCAACAACACCAGCAGTAGCAACAACACTAGCTACACCACCAGCAGTAGCAATAACACCGGCAACACCAGCAGCAGTAGCAACAACTCTAGCAACACCACTGTGGCATGCAAAGAGTACGTAACCTTTATTCGGCGCATGGACACACCCTCATTTACAGGCTATCTCCCCCAACCAGCGAACCAGGTTGCTAAGAGTTGATGATGGGGCCCCATCGTTCAACTAGTGACCAGGTTCTAGCCAATAAGAAGGTGGGATTGACAATCGCAGAGGTTATGTGGATACCGCTCTCCTGTCTGCCCTTGTCATTCCCACTCTAGAGCTGGTTGAAGCACGGTCTGCTATCTTGTGGCTTCTATTTCTGCCTTGCTTACCGTGGAGTGCACTATATTTATCACTGTACATAGTGTACATATTGCTGTTATAATTGGTGAAGGATAATATAAGTCTAAACTTTTTCTACTGTGTTTATTTGCTCCCTTTACACCTGGGATAACAGGCCATTTGAAATCCTAGGTTGTAATATGGGTAGCCTGTCCGAGAGCTGGACTTAGAGAAACGGTTGAGCTTAGGGTGAAGCTTGTAGCAGGAACATTGTGTAGCTTGCTGTTTCGCTTCGCTTTACAAATTTTGCGTGTCAGTTGCTTATGATCAGCCTTGCTATTGTGTGATCGTTCAACAGCTCGCTACTAGCTTGTTCAGTGTGCTCGCTTCGCTACGGTCAATCTTGTGTGCAGTCGGCTTTGCTTGTATGCGTATTCTGCAATCGTACTGTGCATAGCTAAGCGTGTTCTGCAAATTAACGTGTTACGTTGGGGTATTCGTACTGTGCATAGCGAATAACTTATGCCACCTAGACGAGTCAGACGCCTGGTGTCGGCATATACTTTGCATAACCTACCTAAATTGTCCCTACAGCGTTGTTGGCAAATTGCTCGTTCCATTGGCATTCCCTATAAACGCACTCTCACAGCTGCGCAACTGCGTTCACTTATTGCTGACATACTTATTGAAGAAGAGATGGCACATCAAACTCCTCCCTTTACGGGAGCTAGGGAAAAAACTACTATGTTCTCGCAGGAGGAAGATGATACACCTACGGAGCAAAATGGTCAGTATAGTGCAGCTGGGTTGTCTCAGGGTGAATCAGCGTCGTTGGCACTTGAGCTGGCAAAAATCACGCTGGAGCAAACTAGGGAACAGAGAGCATTCGCAAGGGAAGAATTTGATAGGGAAAGAGAGAGGAGACAGTTTTCGCATTCTGTAAACGATTTCAGTTTACAAAAAGCAGTACAGCTTGTTCCCCGCTTCAATGAGGCCGAACCAGAGCAATTTTTCGAAAGCTTCGAAAATCAGGCTCGAGCCTTGAGGTGGCCGGAACAGCACTGGGCAGCGTTGGTTCATACAGCATTATTGGGTAAGGCACAGGAATTTACGTCGGTATTAACTGACGCTGAATTCTCTGATTATCAAGTAGTGAAGACCACAGTGTTGGGAGCATATACATGTATCCCAGCTAAATATCGTAAGACCTTCAAATTGAACAGGCGGCAGCTTGGTCAATCCCTGGTGGACTTTGTGAGACAGCAAACCAAAGCTTTTACCAGCTGGTATAAAGCG
Source organism: Cherax quadricarinatus (assembly GCF_038502225.1). NCBI lineage: Eukaryota > Metazoa > Arthropoda > Malacostraca > Decapoda > Parastacidae > Cherax > Cherax quadricarinatus. Next base: position 60,667,756 of record NC_091298.1, read on the forward strand.
AGTGGTGTCTCTAACTTTGAGGAGCTGGTGCAGCTTATTCTGATTGATAACCTGCTGGAGTCTGTGGGACCAGAGGTTCGTGTCTTTCTGCAGGATCGTGACTTAACCACTGCATTGGAGGCGGCCAGGTTGGCTGATACCTTCGAAACGAACCGCTCCTTGTCCGAGCGGTCCCGTCTCTCTTTTCAACAGTCTGGCGTGAGCAGAGATCGACAACATTGGAGAATGAAGTGCCAGCCGGAGGGAGAGCGTCTACGTCATCCAACCAAGTCACCTGGTGAGCCACGCTTCTCAACATATGGTCCCCCTGCGGAGAGGCAAACTACTTATGGAGCATCTCGACAACAATATCCAGAGAGGCACCAGCCAGAACGACACCACTTGCAACGTCATCAGGGAGTAAAGGGCAAGCCTGTCGTCTGCTTCAGGTGCAATAAAGTAGGTCACATCAGTTCCAACTGCCCCCAAAAACCTCAACCCATCGGGAAAATCTCTAATATCCCTAGTAACATGTCCCCTAGAGAAGTAGAAAAAGGTATGGCCCCTTATTATTGCGAAAGTCTTATTTCCCTTCAGGAAAACTCAGAACCAACTAAAGTAAATACCTTTAGAGATACTGGAGCATATTGCTCACTTGTCAGAGAAGGAATATTACCCCTTTCAGAGAATACTTCTTTGAATTCCTCAGTTTTATTGGAAGCATTTGGAGGAGCTATCTTTTCCGTTCCTTTGCATAAAATTTATGTACAGTGCAAATATTACACTGGGTACTTGACTGTAGGGGTCTCAAAAGGATTTCCCATGAAAAATGCCATGTTATTACTGGGTAATAACATTACTACTGTTACTTCGTGTCCTGAACCTATAATGATTAATGCTTCTCCAGTGTTGGCCATAACTCGGGCAACATCCCAAGGGTTGTCTGGGGAGAATGTTGACCTATCCTTGGACGACTCCGATCTCGGAATAGCCACGTTGTTTTATGAGACACACCGGCCGGAGTCTCGTAAATCAAGTGAACAGACCCCGATCAAGCCTTCCTATTCCCAGGTTGCAGGATTGCCAGATGTCTCTGTTTCCATGCCCGAGGGACTGTCCTTCCGGGAGGAACAACGAAAGGACCCTTCTTTAAAATTCGCTTTTGAGGCAGCCATGGGTAAATCCTCTTTGGGTCATCCAGTCAAGTATGAAGTTAAAAATGATTATTTGGTTTGCACTGAGACTGGTAAGGAGATAGAGGGCCGGCAATTATACGACAGGTTAGTGGTTCCAACCAAGTATAGACCTCAGATATTAAATATAGCTCATAATACGTCATCAGGAGGTCACTTAGGAATTACAAAAACCTTGTATAGAATCACAAAAGAATTTTATTGGCCAAAATTAAAGAAAGATGTGAAGAATCATATTAGGTGTTGCCGAGAATGTCAGCAAGTTGGAAAACCTGGACATTCCATTAAACCTGCACCTCTCCAACCCATACCTGCTGATGGAGAACCTTTTGCAGATTTAATTATAGATTGTGTAGGTCCACTACCTAAGTCAAAGTCTGGAAATCAGTATTTATTTACAATTATGGATAAAGTAACCAGATATCCTGAAGCGATCCCAATGCGTAGTATCAATACTAAAGCTATTCTCAAAGCTTTAACAAAATTCATTTCTTGTTTTGGCATTCCTAAAACTATACAAAGTGATCAAGGTACTAACTTCACTGCCAAAGCATTTAGGGAAGTATTAACTAGGTTAGGGATAATTCACAACTTATCCACTGCCTATCACCCTCAGTCCCAAGGCGCCTTGGAAAGATTCCACCAAACATTAAAAACAATGATGAGAAGTTTTTGCATGCACTTTCCGACAGATTGGGATGAATCTCTACCTTTGTTGCTGTTCTCAGTACGAGAGACGGTGCAAGAGTCTACAGGGTATAGTCCGTTTGAGCTGATCTTTGGGCACAATGTACGAGGTCCTCTTCGGGTGCTCAAAGAAGGATGGATGGGAGAAGACGTAAGCTCAGCACTCTACAACCCGTCTTCAAGGTTGCAGGTGGCACGTGAGTTAGCCACGGCTAACCTAAAGATAGCTCAAAGTAAGATGAAACAGAGGTATGACAAAAGTGCACAATTCCGCTCCTTCCATCCAGGAGACAAGGTGTTGGTGCAGGAACCTATACCTGGCCACACCTTGAAAGCTAGATTTACGGGACCTATGCAGATAGTAAGTAGATTATCTGATTTAAATTATGTGGTAGCTCCCATTGATAAGACCTCAAAAACAAAAACTTACCACATTAATCAAATCAAGGCCTTTCATACACCAGATAAAGTTCCCTTTAATTGGACGTCAGATTGTAACACTGCTTTTAATAAAGCAAAAAGATTATTGTGCTCTGCACCCATTCTCCTGTCTCCAGACTTCTCCAAACCTTTTTCATTACAGGTTGATGCTTGTGAGTCTGGGGTTGGGGCGGTACTATTACAAATCGGGAACAAGGAGCTGCAGCCAATCGCATACTTTTCAGCTAAGTTCCAGCCACATCAGAGAGCTTACTCTACCATTGAAAAAGAAGCCCTCGCGCTGGTAATGGCTTTGGAGCATTTCGATGTTTATGTGGGCCAGACATCGCAGGTGGTCACAGTCTACAGTGATCACAACCCGTTAGTCTATCTCCAAGCCATGAAGAATCACAACACAAGGCTTATGCGTTGGACGCTCAGGCTGCAGCCCTACAATATCAAAATTCATTATATTGCCGGCAAAGAAAATGTGTTGGCAGACTCTTTGTCAAGAGTCTAGTTTATTATTTTATTTAGGTTAGGATGTATTTGTGGTAACCCCTTTCAAGCTCTTTTTTTTATCCCCTGATGTGGGGGTTTTTTTTTAGTGAGGGGATGCGGGCTACCGTCCGCCTGTATCTTGGACCTATGCTAGCCTGTCTGACTGCTGTCTCACTCTAAGTTTAGGGTTTGGCTTTTGGTCACTAGGAAAGCTGAGCTCTATCTAAGAGTTGGATGGTGGAGAGGATAGGCGGTCCCATTATTTTGTGCCATGGCGGCACGGTTACCACTGGGAGGTGGCAGCCTAATCCTGAGCCTTCTCGGGGGTGGGGGTGTGGCATGCAAAGAGTACGTAACCTTTATTCGGCGCATGGACACACCCTCATTTACAGGCTATCTCCCCCAACCAGCGAACCAGGTTGCTAAGAGTTGATGATGGGGCCCCATCGTTCAACTAGTGACCAGGTTCTAGCCAATAAGAAGGTGGGATTGACAATCGCAGAGGTTATGTGGATACCGCTCTCCTGTCTGCCCTTGTCATTCCCACTCTAGAGCTGGTTGAAGCACGGTCTGCTATCTTGTGGCTTCTATTTCTGCCTTGCTTACCGTGGAGTGCACTATATTTATCACTGTACATAGTGTACATATTGCTGTTATAATTGGTGAAGGATAATATAAGTCTAAACTTTTTCTACTGTGTTTATTTGCTCCCATTACACCTGGGATAACAGGCCATTTGAAATCCTAGGTTGTAATAACCACCAGCAGTAGCAACAACACTAGTAACACCACCAGCAGTAGCAACACCACCAGCAGTAGCAACAACACTAGCAACACCACCAGCAGTAGCAACAACACTAGCAACACCACCAGCAGTAGCAACAACACCAGCAGTAGCAACAACACTAGCAACACCACCAGCAGTAGCAACAACACTAGCAACACCACCAGCAGTAGCAACAACACCAGCAGTAGCAACAACACTAGCAACACCACCAGCAGTAGCAATAACACCGGCAACACCAGCAGCAGTAGCAACAACTCTAGCAACACCACCAGCAGTAGCAACAACACTAGTAACACCACCAGCAGTAGCAACAACTCTAGCAACACCACCAGCAGTAGCAACAACACTAGCAACACCACCAGCAGTAGCAACAACACCAGCAGTAGCAACAACACTAGCAACACCACCAGCAGTAGCAACAACACTAGCAACACCACCAGCAGTAGCAACAACACCAGCAGTAGCAACAACACTAGCAACACCACCAGCAGTAGCAATAACACCGGCAACACCAGCAGCAGTAGCAACAACTCTAGCAACACCACCAGCAGTAGCAACAACACTAGTAACACCACCAGCAGTAGCAACACTGTTATTGCTGTTCTTGCTGTTGAACAGCGGTTTAGTGCCGATGAAGGTAGCGTAGGTAGCAATGATACGGCCGTGGACTAGATTGGCTTTAATCGGGTAGGAGTGAGTACACAATGGGCAGTGTGAGGAAGTGACCGCAAGCCAGTCCGTGGAGGGGGAGTACCTGTGTACCTCAAGTCGGTCGAAGCGGGAGTGAGAGAGGGTGGACTGTGTGTCCCACCGACCTAGGTAGGCCTACAGAGGGCAGCACTGAATGCCGCGAAATATGAACTAGTCAGAGCAGACGGCTAGGCTGTGTGCTCTGCCAGTACAGGCTGTCTACAACACCACCAGCAGTAGCAACAACACTAGCAACACCACCAGCAGTAGCAACAACACTAGCAACACCAGGAGTAGCAACAACACTAGCAACACCACCAGCAGTAGCAACAACACTAGCAACACCACCAGCAGTAGCAACAACACTAGCAACAACACCAGAAGTAGCAACAACACTAGCAACAACACCAGCAGTAGCAACAACACTAGCAACACCACCAGGAGTAGCAACAACACTAGCAACACCACCAGGAGTAGCAACACAGCCAGCAGTAGCAACAACACTAGCAACACCACCAGGAGTAGCAACAACACTAGCAACACCACCAGCAGTAGCAACAACACCAGCAGTAGCAACAACACTAGCAACACCACCAGGAGTAGCAACAACACCAGGAGTAGCAACAACACTAGCAACACCACCAGCAGTAGCAACAACACTAGCAACACCACCAGCAGTAGCAACAACACCAGCAGTAGCAACAACACTAGCAACACCACCAGCAGTAGCAACAACACTAGCAACACCACCAGCAGTAGCAACAACACTAGCAACACCACCAGCAGTAGCAACAACACTAGCAACACCACCAGGAGTAGCAACAACACTAGCAACAACAGCAGTAGCAACAACACTAGCAACACCACCAGGAGTAGCAACAACACCAGCAGTAGCAACAACACTAGCAACACCACCAGGAGTAGCAACAACACTAGCAACACCACCAGCAATAGCAACACCACCAGCAGTAGCAACAACACTAGCAACACCACCAGCAGTAGCAACAACACTAGCAACACCACCAGCAGTAGCAACAACTCTAGCAACACCACCAGCAGTAGCAACACCACCAGCAGTAGCAACAACACTAGCAACACCACCAGCAGTAGCAACAACACTAGCAACACCACCAGCAGTAGCAACAACACTAGCAACACCAACAACAGCAGCAACAACACTAGCAACACCAACAACAGCAGCAACAACACTAGCAACACCAACAACAGCAGCAACAACACTAGCAACACCACCAGCAGTAGCAACAACACTAGCAACACCACCAACAGTAGCAACAACTCTAGCAACACCACCAGCAGTAGCAACAATACCAACAGTAGCAACAACACTAGCAACACCAACAGTAGCAACAACACTAGCAACATCAGCAGCGACAACACTAGTAGCAGCAACACCATTATTACCAGCACCAGCAGTACCATCAACAGTAGCAGCACCAGCAGCACTATCAGCAACAGCAGTAGTAGCAGCACCGTCAGCACCAGCAGCACTATCAGCAACAGCAGTAGTAGCAGCACTGTCAGCACTATCAGCACTGTGAGCACCAGCAGCACTATCAGCAACAGCAGTAGTAGCAGCACTGTCAGCACCAGCAGCACTATCAGCAACAACAGTAGTAGCAGCAGCACCAGCAGCATTATCAGCACTGTCAGCACCAGCAGCACTATCACCAACAGCACCAGCAACACTACCAGCATCACCAGCACTACCAGCAACAAGGTCTCAAGGCTTCCATGTTATTTACATAAGTGTTCCAGTGTGTGCTGTTAACACTACCAGCACTACCAGCATCACCAGCGCTACCAGCATCACCAGCACTACCAGCACCACTAGCAACAAGGTCTCAAGGCTTCCATGTTATTTACATAAGTGTTCCAGTGTGTGCTGTTAACACTACCAGCACTACCAGCATCACTAGCACTACCAGCACCACCAGCACTACCAGCACCACCAGCACTACCAGCATCACCAGCACTACCAGCATCACCAACAACAAGATCTCAAGGCTTCCATGTTATTCACATTAGTGTTCCAGTGTGTGCTGTTAACACTACCAGCACCACCAGCACTACCAGCATCACCAGCACTACCAGCATCACCAGCACTACCAGCATCACCAGCACTACCAGCATCACCAGCACTACCAGCATCACCAGCACTACCAGCATCAACCAGCACTACCAGCATCAACACTACCAGCATCACCAGCACTACCAGCACTACCAGCACCACCAGCACCACCAGCACCACCAGCACTACCAGCACTACCAGCATCACCAGCACTACCAGCATCACCAGCATTGCCAGCATCACCAGCACTACCAGCATCACCAGCAACAAGGTCTCAAGGCTTCCATGTTATTTACATAAGTGTTCCAGTGTGTGCTGTTAACACTACCAGCACTACCAGCATCACCAGCACTACCAGCACTACCAGCATCACCAGCACTACCAGCATCACCAGCACTACCAGCATCACCAGCAACAAGGTCTCAAGGCTTCCATGTTATTTACATAAGTGTTCCAGTGTGTGCTGTTAACACTACCAGCACTACCAGCATCACCAGCGCTACCAGCATCACCAGCACTACCAGCACCACTAGCAACAAGGTCTCAAGGCTTCCATGTTATTTACATAAGTGTTCCAGTGTGTGCTGTTAACACTACCAGCACTACCAGCATCACTAGCACTACCAGCACCACCAGCACTACCAGCATCACCAGCACTACCAGCATCACCAGCACTACCAGCATCACCAGCAACAAGATCTCAAGGCTTCCATGTTATTCACATTAGTGTTCCAGTGTGTGCTGTTAACACTACCAGCACCACCAGCACTACCAGCACCACCAGCACTACCAGCATCACCAGCATCACCAGCACTACCAGCATCACCAGCACTACCAGCATCACCAGCACTACCAGCATCACCAGCACTACCAGCATCACCAACACTACCAGCATCACCAGCACTACCAGCACCACCAGCACTACCAGCACTACCAGCATCACCAGCACTACCACCATCACCAGCACTGCCAGCATCACCAGCACTACCAGCATCACCAGCAACAAGGTCTCAAGGCTTCCATGTTATTTACATAAGTGTTCCAGTGTGTGCTGTTAACACTACCAGCATCACCAGCACTACCAGCACTACCAGCATCACCAGCACTACCAGCATCACCAGCACTACCAGCATCACCAGCAACAAGGTCTCAAGGCTTCCATGTTATTTACATAAGTGTTCCAGTGTGTGCTGTTAACACTACCAGCATCACCAGCACTACCAGCATCAGCAGCACTACCAGCATCAGCAGCACTACCAGCATCACCAGCACTACCAGCACCACCATCACTACCAGCATCACCAGCACTACCAGCAACAAGGTCTCAAGGCTTCCATGTTATTTACATAAGTGTTCCAGTGTGTGCTGTTAACACTACCAGCATCACCAGCACTACCAGCATCACCAGCACTACCAGCATCACCAGCAACAAGGTCTCAAGGCTTCCATGTTATTTACATAAGTGTTCCAGTGTGTGCTGTTAACACTACCAGCACTACCAGCATCACCAGCACTACCAGCATCACCAGCAGTACCAGCATCACCAGCATCACCAGCATCTCCAGCACTACCAGCATCACCAGCAAGAAGGTCTCAAGGCTTCCATGTTATTTACATAAGTGTTCCAGTGTGTGCTGTTAACACTACCAGCACTACCAGCATCACCAGCACTACCAGCATCACCAGCACTACCAGCATCACCAGCACTACCAGCATCACCAGCACTACCAGCATCACCAGCACTACCAGCACTACCAGCACTACCAGCATCACCAGCACTACCACCACTACCAGCATCACCAGCACTACCAGCATCACCAGCACTACCAGCATCACCAGCACTACCAGCATCACCAGCACTGCCAGCATCACCAGCACTACCAGCATCACCAGCAACAAGGTCTCAAGGCTTCCATGTTATTTACATAAGTGTTCCAGTGTGTGCTGTTAACACTACCAGCATCACCAGCACTACCAGCACTACCAGCATCACCAGCACTATAAGCATCACCAGCATCACCAGCACTACCAGCATCACCAGCACTACCAGCATCACCAGCACTACCAGCATCACCAGCAACAAGGTCTCAAGGCTTCCATGTTATTTACATAAGTGTTCCAGTGTGTGCTGTTAACACTACCAGCACCACCAGCATCACCAGCACTACCAGCACTACCAGCATCACCAGCACTACCAGCAACAAGGTCTCAAGGCTTCCATGTTATTTACATAAGTGTTCCAGTGTGTGCTGTTAACACTACCAGCACTACCAGCATCACCAGCACTACCAGCATCACCAGCAACAAGGTCTCAAGGCTTCCATGTTATTTACATAAGTGTTCCAGTGTGTGCTGTTAACACTACCAGCATCAGCAGCACTACCAGCATCACCAGCACTACCAGCACTACCAGCATCACCAGCAACAAGGTCTCAAGGCTTCCATGTTATTTACATAAGTGTTCCAGTGTGTGCTGTTAACACTACCAGCACTACCAGCACTACCAGCATCACCAGCACTACCAGCACTACCAGCACTACCAGCACTACCAGCATCACCAGCAACAAGGTCTCAAGGCTTCCATGTTATTTACATAAGTGTTCCAGTGTGTGCTGTTAACACTACCAGCACTACCAGCATCACCAGCACTACCAGCATCACCAGCACTACCAGCATCAGCACTACCAGCATCACCAGCACCACCAGCACTACCAGCATCACCAGCACTACCAGCATCACCAGCACTACCAGCATCACCAGCACTACCAGCATCACCAGCACTACCAGCATCACCAGCAACAAGGTCTCAAGGCTTCCATGTTATTTACATAAGTGTTCCAGTGTGTGCTGTTAACACTACCAGCATCACCAGCACTACCAGCATCACCAGCACTACCAGCATCACCAGCACTACCAGCATCACCAGCAACAAGGTCTCAAGGCTTCCATGTTATTTACGTAAGTGTTCCAGTGTGTGCTGTTAACACTACCAGCACTGCCAGCATCACCAGCACTACCAGCATCACCAGCACTACCAGCATCACCAGCACTACCAGCACCACCATCACTACCAGCATCACCAGCACTACCAGCAACAACGTCTCAAGGCTTCCATGTTATTTACATAAGTGTTCCAGTGTGTGCTGTTAACACTACCAGCATCGCCAGCACTACCAGCACTACCAGCATCACCAGCACTTCCAGCATCACCAGCACTACCAGCATCACCAGCAACAAGGTCTCAAGGCTTCCATGTTATTTACATAAGTGTTCCAGTGTGTGCTGTTAACACTACCAGCACTACCAGCATCACCAGCACCACCAGCACTACCAGCATCACCAGCACTACCAGCATCACCAGCACTACCAGCATCACCAGCAACAAGGTCTCAAGGCTTCCATGTTATTTACATAAGTGTTCCAGTGTGTGCTGTTAACACTACCAGCACTACCAGCATCACCAGCACTACCAGCATCACCAGCACTACCAGCATCACCAACACTACCAGCATCACCAGCACTACCAGCATCACCAGCACTACCAGCATCACCAGCACTACCAGCATCACCAGCACTACCAGCATCACCAGCACTACCAGCATCACCAGCACTACCAGCATCACCAGCACTACCAGCATCACCAACACTACCAGCATCACCAACACTACCAGCATCACCAGCACTACCAGCATCACCAGCACTACCAGCATCACCAGCACTACCAGCATCACCAGCACTACCATCATCACCAGCAACAAGGTCTCAAGGCTTCCATGTTTTTTACATAAGTGTTCCAGTGTGTGCTGTTAACACTACCAGCACCACCAGCACTACCAGCATCACCAGCACTACCAGCATCACCAGCACTACCAGCATCACCAGCACTACCAGCATCACCAGCAACAAGGTCTCAAGGCTTCCATGTTATTTACATAAGTGTTCCAGTGTGTGCTGTTAACACTACCAGCACTACCAGCATCACCAGCACTACCAGCATCACCAGCAACAAGGTCTCAAGGCTTCCATGTTATTTACATAAGTGTTCCAGTGTGTGCTGTTAACACTACCAGCACTACCAGCACCACCAGCACTACCAGCATCACCAGCACTACCAGCATCACCAGCACTACCAGCAACAAGGTCTCAAGGCTTGCATGTTATTTACATAAGTGTTCCAGTGTGTGCTGTTAACACTACCAGCACTACCAGCATCACCAGCACTACCAGCATCAATGGCACTACCAGCATCACCAGCACTACCAGCATCACCAGCAACAAGGTCTCAAGGCTTCCATGTTATTTACATAAGTGTTCCAGTGTGTGCTGTTAACACTACCAGCATCACCAGCACTACCAGCATCACCAGCATCACCAGCACTACCAGCACTACCAGCATCACCAGCACTACCAGCATCACCAGCAACAAGGTCTCAAGGCTTCCATGTTATTTACATAAGTGTTCCAGTGTGTGCTGTTAACACTACCAGCATCACCAGCACTACCAGCATCACCAGCACTACCAGCATCACCAGCAACAAGGTCTCAAGGCTTCCATGTTATTTACATAAGTGTTCCAGTGTGTGCTGTTAACACTACCAGCACTACCAGCACTACCAGCATCACCAGCACTACCAGCATCACCAGCACTACCAGCATCACCAGCACTACCAGCATCACCAGCAACAAGGTCTCAAGGCTTCCATGTTATTTACATAAGTGTTCCAGTGTGTGCTGTTAACACTACCAGCACTACCAGCATCACCAGCACTACCAGCACTACCAGCATCACCAGCACTACCAGCACTACCAGCATCACCAGCACTACCAGCATCACCAGCAACAAGGTCTCAAGGCTTCCATGTTATTTACATAAGTGTTCCAGTGTGTGCTGTTAACACTACCAGCACTACCAGCATCACCAGCACTACCAGCATCACCAGCAACAAGGTCTCAAGGCTTCCATGTTATTTACATAAGTGTTCCAGTGTGTGCTGTTAACACTACCAGCACTACCAGCATCACCAGCACTACCAGCATCACCAGCACTACCAGCATCACCAGCACTACCAGCATCACCAGCAACAAGGTCTCAAGGCTTCCATGTTATTTACATAAGTGTTCCAGTGTGTGCTGTTAACACTACCAGCACTACCAGCATCACCAGCACTACCAGCATCACCAGCACTACCAGCATCACCAGCAACAAGGTCTCAAGGCTTCCATGTTATTTACATAAGTGTTCCAGTGTGTGCTGTTAACACTACCAGCACTACCAGCATCACCAGCACTACCAGCATCACCAGCAACAAGGTCTCAAGGCTTCCATGTTATTTACATAAGTGTTCCAGTGTGTGCTGTTAACACTACCAGCACTACCAGCATCACCAGCACTACCAGCATCACCAGCACTACCAGCATCACCAGCAACAAGGTCTCAAGGCTTCCATGTTATTTACATAAGTGTTCCAGTGTGTGCTGTTAACACTACCAGCACTACCAGCATCACCAGCACTACCAGCATCACCAGCAACAAGGTCTCAAGGCTTCCATGTTATTTACATAAGTGTTCCAGTGTGTGCTGTTAACACTACCAGCACTACCAGCATCACCAGCACTACCAGCATCACCAGCACTACCAGCATCACCAGCAACAAGGTCTCAAGGCTTCCATGTTATTTACATAAGTGTTCCAGTGTGTGCTGTTAACACTACCAGCACTACCAGCATCACCAGCACTACCAGCATCACCAGCAACAAGGTCTCAAGGCTTCCATGTTATTTACATAAGTGTTCCAGTGTGTGCTGTTAACACTACCAGCACTACCAGCATCACCAGCACTACCAGCATCACCAGCACTACCAGCACTACCAGCATCACCAGCACTACCAGCATCACCAGCACTACCAGCACTACCAGCATCACCAGCACTACCAGCACTACCAGCATCACCAGCACTACCAGCATCACCAGCATCACCAGCACTACCAGCACTACCAGCATCACCAGCAACAAGGTCTCAAGGCTTCCATGTTATTTACATAAGTGTTCCAGTGTGTGCTGTTAACACTACCAGCACTACCAGCATCACCAGCACTACCAGCATCACCAGCACTACCAGCACTACCAGCATCACCAGCACTACCAGCATCACCAGCAACAAGGTCTCAAGGCTTCCATGTTATTTACATAAGTGTTCCAGTGTGTGCTGTTAACACTACCAGCATCACCAGCACTACCAGCATCACCAGCATCACCAGCACTACCAGCATCACCAGCACTACCAGCACTACCAGCATCACCAGCACTACCAGCATCACCAGCAACAAGGTCTCAAGGCTTCCATGTTATTTACATAAGTGTTCCAGTGTGTGCTGTTAACACTACCAGCACTACCAGCACTACCAGCATCACCAGCACTACCAGCATCACCAGCACCACCAGCATCATCAGCACTACCAGCATCACCAGCAACAAGGTCTCAAGGCTTCCATGTTATTTACATAAGTGTTCCAGTGTGTGCTGTTAACACTACCAGCACTACCAGCACTACCAGCATCACCAGCAACAAGGTCTCAAGGCTTCCATGTTATTTACATAAGTGTTCCAGTGTGTGCTGTTAACACTACCAGCACTACCAGCATCACCAGCACTACCAGCATCACCAGCACTACCAGCATCACCAGCACTACCAGCATCACCAGCACTACCAGCACTACCAGCATCACCAGCACTACCACCACTACCAGCATCACCAGCAACAAGGTCTCAAGGCTTCCATGTTATTTACATAAGTGTTCCAGTGTGTGCTGTTAACACTACCAGCATCACCAGCACTACCAGCATCACCAGCACTACCAGCATCACCAGCACTACCAGCATCACCAGCACTACCAGCATCACCAGCATCACCAGCATCACCAGCACTACCAGCATCACCAGCACTACCAGCATCACCAGCATCACCAGCATCACCAGCACTACCAGCACTACCAGCATCACCAGCATCACCAGCACTACCAGCACTACCAGCATCACCAGCACTACCAGCATCACCAGCAACAAGGTCTCAAGGCTTCCATGTTATTTACATAAGTGTTCCAGTGTGTGCTGTTAACACTACCAGCACTACCAGCACTACCAGCATCACCAGCACTACCAGCACTACCAGCATCACCAGCAACAAGGTCTCAAGGCTTCCATGTTATTTACATAAGTGTTCCAGTGTGTGCTGTTAACACTACCAGCACCACCAGCATCACCAGCATCACCAGCATCACCAGCACTACCAGCACTACCAGCATCACCAGCAACAAGGTCTCAAGGCTTCCATGTTATTTACATAAGTGTTCCAGTGTGTGCTGTTAACACTACCAGCACTACCAGCATCACCAGCACTACCAGCACTACCAGCATCACCAGCATCACCAGCACTACCAGCACTACCAGCATCACCAGCACTACCAGCATCACCAGCAACAAGGTCTCAAGGCTTCCATGTTATTTACATAAGTGTTCCAGTGTGTGCTGTTAACACTACCAGCACTACCAGCATCACCAGCACTACCAGCATCACCAGCAACAAGGTCTCAAGGCTTCCATGTTATTTACATAAGTGTTCCAGTGTGTGCTGTTAACACTACCAGCACCACCAGCATCACCAGCATCACCAGCACTACCAGCATCACCAGCACTACCAGCATCACCAGCAACAAGGTCTCAAGGCTTCCATGTTATTTACATAAGTGTTCCAGTGTGTGCTGTTAACACTACCAGCATCACCAGCATCACCAGCACTACCAGCATCACCAGCAACAAGGTCTCAAGGCTTCCATGTTATTTACATAAGTGTTCCAGTGTGTGCTGTTAACACTACCAGCACTACCAGCATCACCAGCATCACCAGCACTACCAGCATCACCAGCATCACCAGCACTACCAGCATCACCAGCAACAAGGTCTCAATGCTTCCATGTTATTTACATAAGTGTTCCAGTGTGTGCTGTTAACACTACCAGCATCACCAGCACTACCAGCATCACCAGCACTACCAGCATCACCAGCACTACCAGCACTACCAGCATCACCAGCACTACCAGCATCACCAGCACTACCAGCATCACCAGCACTACCAGCATCACCAGCAACAAGGTCTCAAGGCTTCCATGTTATTTACATAAGTGTTCCAGTGTGTGCTGTTAACACTACCAGCATCACCAGCACTACCAGCATCACCAGCACTACCAGCATCACCAGCAACAAGGTCTCAAGGCTTCCATGTTATTTACATAAGTGTTCCAGTGTGTGCTGTTAACACTACCAGCACTACCAGCATCACCAGCACTACCAGCATCACAAGCACTACCAGCATCACCAGCACTACCAGCATCACCAGCAACAAGGTCTCAAGGCTTCCATGTTATTTACATAAGTGTTCCAGTGTGTGCTGTTAACACTACCAGCATCACCAGCACTACCAGCATCACCAGCATCACCAGCACTACCAGCACTACCAGCATCACCAGCACTACCAGCATCACCAGCAACAAGGTCTCAAGGCTTCCATGTTATTTACATAAGTGTTCCAGTGTGTGCTGTTAACACTACCAGCATCACCAGCACTACCAGCATCACCAGCATCACCAGCACTACCAGCACTACCAGCATCACCAGCACTACCAGCATCACCAGCAACAAGGTCTCAAGGCTTCCATGTTATTTACATAAGTGTTCCAGTGTGTGCTGTTAACACTACCAGCACTACCAGCATCACCAGCACTACCAGCATCACCAGCACTACCAGCACTACCAGCATCACCAGCACTACCAGCATCACCAGCACTACCAGCATCACCAGCACTACCAGCATCACCAGCACTACCAGCATCACCAGCACTACCAGCATCACCAGCAACAAGGTCTCAAGGCTTCCATGTTATTTACATAAGTGTTCCAGTGTGTGCTGTTAACACTACCAGCATCACCAGCACTACCAGCATCACCAGCATCACCAGCACTACCAGCACTACCAGCATCACCAGCAACAAGGTCTCAAGGCTTCCATGTTATTTACATAAGTGTTCCAGTGTGTGCTGTTAACACTACCAGCACTACCAGCATCACCAGCACTACCAGCATCACCAGCACTACCAGCACTACCAGCATCACCAGCAACAAGGTCTCAAGGCTTCCATGTTATTTACATAAGTGTTCCAGTGTGTGCTGTTAACACTACCAGCATCAGCAGCACTACCAGCATCACCAGCACTACCAGCACTACCAGCATCACCAGCAACAAGGTCTCAAGGCTTCCATGTTATTTACATAAGTGTTCCAGTGTGTGCTGTTAACACTACCAGCACTACCAGCACCACCAGCACTACCAGCATCACCAGCACTACCAGCATCACCAGCATCACCAGCATCACCAGCAACAAGGTCTCAAGGCTTCCATGTTATTTACATAAGTGTTCCAGTGTGTGCTGTTAACACTACCAGCACTACCAGCACCACCAGCACTACCAGCATCACCAGCACTACCAGCATCACCAGCATCACCAGCATCACCAGCAACAAGGTCTCAAGGCTTCCATGTTATTTACATAAGTGTTCCAGTGTGTGCTGTTAACACTACCAGCACTACCAGCACCACCAGCACTACCAGCATCACCAGCACTACCAGCATCACCAGCACTACCAGCATCACCAGCAACAAGGTCTCAAGGCTTCCATGTTATTTACATAAGTGTTCCAGTGTGTGCTGTTAACACTACCAGCACTACCAGCATCACCAGCACTACCAGCACTACCAGCACTACCAGCATCACCAGCACTACCAGCATCACCAGCACTACCACCATCACCAGCACTACCAGCACCACCAGCACTACCAGCACTACCAGCACTACCAGCATCACCAGCACTACCAGCATCACCAGCACTACCACCATCACCAGCACTACCAGCATCACCAGCACTACCAGCATCACCAGCACTACCACCATCACCAGCACTACCAGCATCACCAGCACTACCAGCATCACCAGCAACAAGGTCTCAAGGCTTCCATGTTATTTACATAAGTGTTCCAGTGTGTGCTGTTAACACTACCAGCACTACCAGCATCACCAGCACTACCAGCATCACCAGCACTACCA
Organism: Cherax quadricarinatus; assembly: GCF_038502225.1. Classification (NCBI taxonomy): domain Eukaryota; kingdom Metazoa; phylum Arthropoda; class Malacostraca; order Decapoda; family Parastacidae; genus Cherax; species Cherax quadricarinatus. The sequence continues at coordinate 60,684,257 of NC_091298.1, forward strand.
GCACTACCAGCATCACCAGCACTACCAGCATCACCAGCACTACCAGCATCACCAGCACTACCAGCATCACCAGCACTACCACCATCACCAGCACTACCAGCATCACCAGCACTACCAGCATCACCAGCACTACCACCATCACCAGCACTACCAGCATCACCAGCACTACCAGCATCACCAGCAACAAGGTCTCAAGGCTTCCATGTTATTTACATAAGTGTTCCAGTGTGTGCTGTTAACACTACCAGCATCACCAGCATCACCAGCACTACCAGCATCACCAGCACTACCAGCATCACCAGCACTACCAGCAACAAGGTCTCAAGGCTTCCATGTTATTTACATAAGTGTTCCAGTGTGTGCTGTTAACACTACCAGCACTACCAGCATCACCAGCACTACCAGCATCACCAGCACTACCAGCACTACCAGCATCACCAGCAACAAGGTCTCAAGGCTTCCATGTTATTTACATAAGTGTTCCAGTGTGTGCTGTTAACACTACCAGCACTACCAGCACCACCAGCACTACCAGCACTACCAGCATCACCAGCAACAAGGTCTCAAGGCTTCCATGTTATTTACATAAGTGTTCCAGTGTGTGCTGTTAACACTACCAGCATCACCAGCATCACCAGCATCACCAGCACTACCAGCATCACCAGCACTACCAGCATCACCAGCAACAAGGTCTCAAGGCTTCCATGTTATTTACATAAGTGTTCCAGTGTGTGCTGTTAGCACTACCAGCATCACCAGCATCACCAGCATCACCAGCACTACCAGCATCACCAGCACTACCAGCACTACCAGCATCACCAGCAACAAGGTCTCAAGGCTTCCATGTTATTTACATAAGTGTTCCAGTGTGTGCTGTTAACACTACCAGCATCACCAGCATCACCAGCATCACCAGCACTACCAGCATCACCAGCACTACCAGCACTACCAGCATCACCAGCAACAAGGTCTCAAGGCTTCCATGTTATTTACATAAGTGTTCCAGTGTGTGCTGTTAACACTACCAGCATCACCAGCATCACCAGCATCACCAGCATCACCAGCACTACCAGCATCACCAGCAACAAGGTCTCAAGGCTTCCATGTTATTTACATAAGTGTTCCAGTGTGTGCTGTTAACACTACCAGCACTACCAGCATCACCAGCACTACCAGCATCACCAGCAACAAGGTCTCAAGGCTTCCATGTTATTTACATAAGTGTTCCAGTGTGTGCTGTTAACACTACCAGCATCACCAGCATCACCAGCATCACCAGCATCACCAGCACTACCAGCACTACCAGCATCACCAGCAACAAGGTCTCAAGGCTTCCATGTTATTTACATAAGTGTTCCAGTGTGTGCTGTTAACACTTACTATTTCTTCGTTGTCATCTCCTCTTACTCTGTCCTCCTGTTTCTCATCTTCCTTAACCCCTCCGCTCTTCATCATCTATTCTCCCCATTCCTCCTTCCTTCTCTTCTTCACCTCATTCTTCTTTATTTTTTTCATATAGCTTCTCATTCATTCTCATATTTTTCATGTTGTCTATGTATCTCTTGTTCACTTCGCCTTTTTTGTTTTTCCAATTCATTTTCCTGCCCCCTCTCTCTCTCTCTCTCTCTCTCTCTCTCTCTCTCTCTCTCTCTCTCTCTCTCTCTCTCTCTCTCTCTCTCTCTCTCTCTCTCTCTCTCCCTCGTGTATCATGGAGCCTCTGATGCAGATTTTGTATTTAACAGACTGAAATATATTTTGTGTGGTGTGTGTGTGTCGTGTGTGTGTGTCGTGTGTGTGTGTCGTGTGTGTGTGTGTGTGTGTGTGTCGTGTGTGTGTGTCGTGTGTGTGTGTCGTGTGTGTGTGTGTGTGTGTGTGTCGTGTGTGTGTGTGTCGTGTGTGTGTGTCGTGTGTGTGTGTCGTGTGTGTGTGTGTCGTGTGTGTGTGTGTCGTGTGTCGTGTGTCGTGTGTGTGTGTCGTGTGTCGTGTGTGTGTTGTGTGTGTGTGTGTGTCGTGTGTGTGTGTGTCGTGTGTGTGTGTGTGTCGTGTGTGTGTGTGTGTGTGTGTGTGTCGTGTGTGTGTGTGTCGTGTGTGTGTGTGTGTGTGGTGTGTGTGTGTCGTGTGTGTGTGTCGTGTGTGTGTGTCGTGTGTGTGTGTCGTGTGTGTGTGTCGTGTGTGTGTGTGTCGTGTGTGTGTGTGTCGTGTGTGTGTGTGTGTGTCGTGTGTGTCGTGTGTGTGTGTGTCGTGTGTGTGTGTGTCGTGTGTGTGTGTGTCGTGTGTCGTGTGTCGTGTGTGTGTGTCGTGTGTCGTGTGTGTGTTGTGTGTGTGTGTGTGTCGTGTGTGTGTGTGTCGTGTGTGTGTGTGTGTGTGTCGTGTGTGTGTGTGTGTCGTGTGTCGTGTGTGTGTGTGTCGTGTGTGTGTGTGTCGTGTGTGTGTGTGTCGTGTGTCGTGTGTGTGTGTGTGTCGTGTGTGTGTGTGTCGTGTGTGTGTGTGTGTGTGTGTGTCGTGTGTTGTGTGTGTGTGTGTGTCGTGTGTGTGTGTGTCGTGTGTGTGTGTGTCGTGTGTCGTGTGTCGTGTGTGTGTGTCGTGTGTCGTGTGTGTGTGTGTGTGTGTGTCGTGTGTGTGTGTCGTGTGTCGTGTGTCGTGTGTGTGTGTCGTGTGTCGTGTGTGTGTCGTGTGTGTGTGTGTCGTGTGTGTGTGTGTCGTGTGTCGTGTGTCGTGTGTGTGTGTCGTGTGTCGTGTGTGTGTTGTGTGTGTGTCGTGTGTGTGTGTGTCGTGTGTGTGTGTGTCGTGTGTGTGTGTCGTGTGTGTGTGTGTCGTGTGTGTGTGTGTCGTGTGTGTGTCGTGTGTGTGTGTGTCGTGTGTGTGTGTTTGTGTGTGTGTGTGTGTGTGTGTGTGTGTGTGTGTGTGTGTGTGTTGTGTGTGTGTGTCGTGTGTGTGTGTGTCGTGTGTGTGTGTGTGTCGTGTGTGTGTGTGTCGTGTGTGTGTGTGTCGTGTGTGTGTGTGTCGTGTGTGTGTCGTGTGTGTGTCGTGTGTGTCGTGTGTGCGTGTGTGTGCGTGTCGTGTGTGTGTGTCGTGTGTGTGTCGTGTGTGTGTGTGTCGTGTGTGTGTGTGTCGTGTGTGTGTGTGTCGTGTGTGTGTGTGTGTGTGTGTGTGTGTGTCGTGTGTTTGTGTGTGTCGTGTGTTTGTGTGTGTGTGTGTGTGTGTCGGTCGTGTCGTGTGTGTCGTGTCGTGTGTGTGTGTGTGTGTGTCTGTGTCGTGTGAGTGTGTGTCTGTGTGTTGTGTGTGTGTGTGGGGTGTGTGTGTTGTGTGTGTGTGTGTGTGTGTCGTGTGTGTGTGTGTGTGTCGTGTGTCGTGTGTCGTGTGTCGTGTGTGTGTGTCGTGTGTGTGTCGTGTGTGTGTCGTGTGTGTCGTGTGTGTGTCGTGTGTGTGTCGTGTGTGTGTGTCGTGTGTGTGTGTGTGTGTGTGTGTGTGTGTGTCGTGTGTGTCGTGTGTGTGTGTGTGTGTATGTGTGTGTGTGTGTGTGTGTGTGGGGTGTGTGTGTCGTGTGTGTGTTGTGTGTGTCGTGTGTGTGGGGTGTGTGTGTCGTGTGTGTGTGTGTGTCGTGTGTGTGTGTGTCGTGTGTGTGTGTGTCGTGTGTGTCGTGTGTGTGTGTCGTGTGTCGTGTGTGTGTCGTGTGTGTCGTGTGTGTGTCGTGTGTGTGTGTGTCGTGTGTGTGTCGTGTGTGTGTGTGTCGTGTGTGTCGTGTGTGTGTGTCGTGTGTGTCGTGTACTCACCTAGTTGTACTCACCTAGTTGAGGTTGCGGGGGTCGAGTCCGAGCTCCTGGCCCCGCCTCTTCACTGATCGCTACTAGGTCACTCTCCCTGAGCCGTGAGCTTTATCGTACCTCTGCTTAAAGCTATGTATGGATCCTGCCTCCACTACATCGCTTCCCAAACTATTCCACTTACTGACTACTCTGTGGCTGAAGAAATACTTCCTAACATCCCTGTGATTCATCTGTGTCTTTAGCTTCCAACTGTGTCCCCTTGTTACTGTGTCCAATCTCTGGAACATCCTGTTTTTGTCCACCTTGTCAATTCCTCTCAGTATTTTGTATGTCGTTATCATGTCCCCCCTATCTCTCCTGTCCTCCAGTGTCGTCAGGTTGATTTCCCTTAACCTCTCCTCGTAGGACATACCTCTTAGCTCTGGGACTAGTCTTGTTGCAAACCTTTGCACTTTCTCTAGTTTCTTTACGTGCTTGGCTAGGTGTGGGTTCCAAACTGGTGCCGCATACTCCAATATGGGCCTAACGTATACGGTGTACAGGGTCCTGAACGATTCCTTATTAAGATGTCGGAATGCTGTTCTGAGGTTTGCTAGGCGCCCATATGCTGCAGCAGTTATTTGGTTGATGTGCGCTTCAGGAGATGTGCCTGGTGTTATACTCACCCCAAGATCTTTTTCCTTGAGTGAGGTTTGTAGTCTCTGACCCCCTAGACTGTACTCCGTTTGCGGCCTTCTTTGCCCTTCCCCAATCTTCATGACTTTGCACTTGGTGGGATTGAACTCCAGGAGCCAATTGCTGGACCAGTTCTGCAGCCTGTCCAGATCCCTTTGTAGTTCTGCCTGGTCTTCGATCGAGTGTATTCTTCTCATCAACTTCACGTCATCTGCAAACAGGGACACCTCAGAGTCTATTCCTTCCGTCATGTCGTTCACAAATACCAGAAACAGCACTGGTCCTAGGACTGACCCCTGCGGGACCCCGCTGGTCACAGGTGCCCACTCTGACACCTCGCCACGTACCATGACTCGCTGCTGTCTTCCTGACAAGTATTCCCTGATCCATTGTAGTGCCTTCCCTGTTATCCCTGCTTGGTCCTCCAGTTTTTGCACCAATCTCTTGTGTGGAACTGTGTCAAACGCCTTCTTGCAGTCCAAGAAAATGCAATCCACCCACCCCTCTCTCTCTTGTCTTACTGCTGTCACCATGTCATAGAACTCCAGTAGGTTTGTGACACAGGATTTCCCGTCCCTGAAACCATGCTGGCTGCTGTTGATGAGATCATTCCTTTCTAGGTGTTCCACCACTCTTCTCCTGATAATCTTCTCCATGATTTTGCATACTATACATGTCAGTGACACTGGTCTGTAGTTTAATGCTTCATGTCTGTCTCCTTTTTTAAAGATTGGGACTACATTTGCTGTCTTCCATGCCTCAGGCAATCTCCCTGTTTCGATAGATGTATTGAATATTGTTGTTAGGGGTACACATAGCGCCTCTGCTCCCTCTCTCAATACCCATGGGGAGATGTTATCTGGCCCCATTGCCTTTGAGGTATCTAGCTCACTCAGAAGCCTCTTCACTTCTTCCTCGGTTGTGTGCACTGTGTCCAGCACTTGGTGGTGTGCCCCACCTCTCCGTCTTTCTGGAGTCCCTTCTGTCTCCTCTGTGAACACTTCTTTGAATCTCTTGTTGAGTTCTTCACATACTTCCCGGTCATTTCCTGTTGTCTCTCCTCCTTCCTTCCTTAGCCTGATTACCTGGTCCTTGACTGTTGTTTTCCTCCTGATGTGGCTGTACAACAGTTTCGGGTCAGATTTGGCTTTCGCTGCTATGTCATTTTCATATTGTCTTTGGGCCTCCCTTCTTATCTGTGCATATTCATTTCTGGCTCTACGACTGTTCTCCTTATTCTCCTGGGTCCTTTGCCTTCTATATTTCTTCCATTCCCTAGCACACTTGGTTTTTGCCTCCCTGCACCTTTGGGTAAACCATGGGCTCATCCTGGCTTTTTCATTACTCCTGTTACCCTTGGGTACAAACCTCTCCTCAGCCTCCTTGCATTTTATTGCTACATATTCCATCATCTCATTAACTGGTTTCCCTGCCAGTTCTCTGTCCCACTGAACCCCGTTCAGGTAGTTCCTCATTCCTGTGTAGTCCCCTTTCTTGTAGTTTGGCTTCATTCGTCCTGGCCTTCCTGCTTCTCCCTCCACTTGTAGCTCTACTGTGTATTCGAAGCTTACAACCACATGGTCACTGGCCCCAAGGGGTCTTTCATATGTGATGTCCTCGATATCTGCACTACTGAAGGTGAATACTAAGTCCAGCCTTGCTGGTTCATCCTCTCCTCTCTCTCTTGTAGTGTCCCTTACGTGTTGGTACATGAAGTTCTCCAGTACCACCTCCATCATCTTAGCCCTCCAAGTATCTTGGCCCCCATGTGGGTCCAAGTTCTCCCAATCTATCTCCTTGTGGTTAAAGTCACCCATGATCAGGAGCTTTGCCCTGCATGCATGAGCTCTTCTGGCCACTCTAGCTAGTGTGTCAACCATCGCTCTATTGCTCTCGTCGTACTCTTGCCTTGGCCTCCTGCTGTTCTGTGGTGGGTTATACATCACTGCTATTACCACCTTGGGACCTCCAGAGTGAAGTGTTCCCACTAAGTAATCACTTTCTTCTCCGCTATCTTCTCTCTCCAGCTCATCAAAATTCCAGCGATTTTTGATCAGCAACGCCACTCCTCCACCCCCCCTGTTCCCTCTGTCTTTCCTCAGGATTTGGTATCCCGTTGGAAAGATGGCATCTGTTATCATACCTGTAAGCTTGGTTTCTGTGAGAGCTATGATGTCCGGTGATGCTTCTTTGACTCTTTCTTGCCACTCCTCCCACTTATTTGTTATTCCATCAGCGTTTGTGTACCATACCTTCAGTTTCCTTTCCAACACTGTGGTTTGGGGGGCCTGTGAGGGTGGGAGACCTGGTGGCATACTGTGGGGTTCTATAGCTTGGTGTTGGGTGGAGGCTGTGGGTATGGATTGTAGGGTGTGTTGGGATGGTGTGATAGGTTGTATGGTTCTGAGAGTAGTTGTGTGTGTGCTTGCCCTTGCTGTTCTGTCCTGCTCTGACAGACCTCTGCTGGTTCCCTCCTTGTCTCTTTTCCTAGCTCCTTTCGCTTTTTTGTCCTCTCCCTCAGCTGCTGTCGTTCTGATTTTGTTCTGTCTCTGTCTAGGAACACCCTCTTGTACTCTTCCGAGTATTTCAATCGTGGTTTCTCTTGGAGGATCCTGTTCCGCACTGTTTCCGTCCTGAGAATCAGCTTGATTGGTCGGTTTCTCACCTTCGAGTACCCCCCTATTCTCTGAAAATTTACAATCTCGTCCCTCTCTTCACCTATTTCTGTTATGATTTTCTCAATCTCCTTCCTTTCTTCCTGCTTCCTTTCAGTGTGTGTCCTTTCCTCTCTCTCCTGAAGCCCATGGATAAACACTGATTTTGCCCTTTCTTCCTCGCATTGCCTCACCCTCTGTGGCTCTGGATCCTGCCTGTATGTG
>NC_091298.1:60696577-60754077 GCF_038502225.1 Cherax quadricarinatus
TATTCGACAAGAAGAGCGTTGCTATTTAAGCAAAAATCGCAAGTTTTACGTATTCGGCATTAAATATATATTTATGAAAGATACTGAAGAAACTGGTCGCCAGTCTTCAATCTTCAGATTTAACTCACTTGAGTTAGAGAATTGGAAGTGCAGAATAAATCCAGAGAAAGGCAGGGCTACCGTGGCCATTAAGAGAACAGTGTCAGCATTCATGGCCTTCGTCAGCAGGAACCAGAAATATTGCCGGAACAAAGAGTTCTGCAAGAAGGAAGTTGCTGTAGACCAGCAGCCTCTTTTGGGGCAGGTGAAATCACAGAACTGGAGAATGAATCGAGAACCTTCACTGCGGATATAAATTCACTCTCAGCACCTAAACTCTCCTCCCTGGAACGTAGGCGAGAAAGATGCATCATAATTTACACCTGGAAAATTCTTGGGCTATGGTCCTAAATCTGCATACTGAAATAACTTACCACCAGAGCAAGAGGTACGGCAGACGGTGCAAAATTCTCCCTACGGATTAGACGTAAATTCACCATGACTCGACACTTTGTTATACGTAAGCGTATAATGTCGACAAACCTCTGGCTGTTTTTAAGAAGGAACTGGATAAGCTCCACCAGGCTGTGGTTATTGCTGTGTGCTGCGTGCCATCACCACGCAATACAGGAAGAACAAATAAGGAACAACACCATGACTGGAACAGTACACAAATAACCCGCACATAGGAGAGAGAGAGAGAAGCTTATCACGACGTTTCGGTCCGGCTTGTATCATTTACAAGTCACACTGACATGCGGGGGCGTTGACCCCCAGAAACCTTCTTTAGGTATTCACACACCTGCTGGTTTTGTAGCAGGTGTGTGATACTGAATCTTCACACACCTGCTGGTCTCGTAGCAGGTGTGTGAAGAATCAGTCACACACCTGTTGGTCTCGTAGGTGTGTGAAGAATCAGTCACACACCTGTTGGTCTCGTAGCAGGGTGAAGAATCAGTCACACACCTGTTGGTCTCGTAGCAAGTGTGTGAAGAATCAGTCACACACCTGTTGGTCTCGTAGCAGGTGTGTGAAGAATCAGTCACACACCTGTTGGTCTCATAGCAGGTGTGTGAAGAATCAGTCACACACCTGTTGGTCTCGTAGCAAGTATTTCATTTCTTTATTAGAGGAATTCAAAGCCAATTTTGAAGTTTGATTTCGACCATCTTTTTCTTAATTTTGATTCAGCTAAAATTTCCTTGTAGACTCCAAAGGTGCACGTAGGCCCTTGGGGTAAGGCCCTTGGGGTAAGGCCCTTGGGGTAAGGCCCTCACGCCTGCATCTGTGGCAAGAGCATTCAGCTCACAACAGAAAGGACCCGGGTTGGATTCCTGGGCGGAGTAGAATGTTCAGGAAATACTCTTCTGCCCTACCCGCTTGTTTTCCCTAGCAGTACATGGATACCCGGAGTTAGTAGGTTGTTGAGGGTAGTGTAGGCGAGAGAGATGCATCGTAATCTACACCTGGAGCATCCTAGAGGGACTGGTCCCAAATCTGCACACACACAAATCACTCCCTACGAAAGCAAAAGACTGGGCAGATGGTGCAACATATCCCCCCATCCTCCAATGAAAAAAAAGGGGCACCATTAGTGTACTAAGAGAAAACACAGTGAGTGTCCGGGGCCCAAGACTGTTCAGCAGCCTCCCACCAGGCATAAGAGGAATTACCAATAGACCCCTGGCTGCCTTCAAGAGGGGGAGACGGACAGATACCTAAAGCCAGTATTCGATCAGCCGGGCTGTGGTTCGTATTTTGGACTACGTGCGGCCAGCAGCAACAGCCTGGTTGATCAGGCCCTGATCCACCGGGAGGCCTGGTCAAGGACCGGGCCGCGGGGGCGTTGATCCCCGGAACACCCTCCAGGTAAACTCCAGGTAGGGAGGGAGGGAGAGGGGCTAAGAAGGATGGAGGAAGAAAATAGAGAGGCTAAGAGGGAAGGAGAGAGGAAGGGAAAGAAGGATGTAATTATAAAGATATCTTTATATAAGGTGGTAATGATATTAGTGTGTTACGTTGGCAGTCTAACCAGGGGTAGCCCGGTCTCCCTGCTACTCCACTTAACACTGGATATGTGTGTGTGTGTGTGTGTGTGTGTGTGTGTGTGTGTGTGTGTGTGTGTGTGTGTATACGTATATACATGCATGTATACAGTATACATACGATAGTGTGTGTAGTACAAAGGGAGGAACGTGGCAGCCATGTTTTTAATATTTGTTTTGGCGGGAAATTCTCCTTGCTCCTCGAATTCGTTTTGGCGGGAAATTATCTTCGCCCACAAATTCATTTTAGCGGGAAATCATGCGTGCCCGTAACACCGATGTGGGCTTCAAGTTTTGCGAGGTGTGGCCTTCAGCCTGGCAGGGAAATGTGACAGTCTCGTAATGTCGTTTTAATTTAGCTGGTCCGCACAGTGTCTCCGGTATTGGCGGGAAATGTAGCTGGTTGTAATTTCGCCAGTTTTGGCGGGAGATAAAGCGCGGGAGTGCGGGATCCAGGTTCAACTGGAAATATTACCAGTTAGTGGCACTTGTATGTATTGTTTACTCTTTAGATTATTCATTAATAGACTACAGTAAATGAGGTTTGAAAATACTGAGGCGTGACCAGGAATTATACGTGTAACACCCGAGTGTCTTTGTTGACGTTACGTTCACCAGTGTTGTGGGTGGTAGTGTGGTAGGCAAGTAGGTAGGGGTGTTGTAGGTGGTAGTGTGGTAGCTGGCACTGTCGTGGGAAAGCAATTATGGCCTGGCAGTGGTGCCTTTGTGAGAGCCTGGGTGGTGGTGGGGGGGTTACGTTGATTAGGGAGAGGGAGGGTTAAGTGTAGTGTCAGTGGCACTGTGGCAATCTGGCACCTTTGTAGTGGTAGGTGTCGCTACAGGTGGTCTACCACCCCACTACCACAGTGGTACTGGATAACTCTCTCTCTCTCTCTCTCTCTCTCTCTCTCTCTCTCTCTCTCTCTCTCTCTCTCTCTCTCTCTCTCTCTCTCTCTCTCTCTCTCTCTCTCTCAACGATCTGTTACCTACATCAACTTATTTAAAAACCTTTTCATTGTTATGAGACATACAGGGAACAAGATGAGGTTGGAGCCATCTGTGGGCCAGCATTTTCAATTGGTCACCTGAGTTTATTTCGTTGATATTATTACACTGTACGAACATGTTCCAGATTCGAGTCATTCTGGGAATAAATGATATCAGATGAACCGAAGTTGCTGCTGGCTGCCCGTCTTGTGGTGTAGAAACTCACTTCTCGCTGTCCTCGGAGTGGAGCCAAGTGTGGTACTTTGACAATATTGGCTTCGTACATGACCGTAAGGCCACCCACATAACCTCGGTGTTGAAGACTCAGTCTCTCTCTCTCTCTCTCTCTCTCTCTCAACATCTGGCACATTCAGTTGTGTGTGTGTGTGCTGACACAGGTGAAGTGGGTCTCCTCTCCTTCCTCAGATCAAACTTGCTAGCCACCCAGTCTCCACACACTGTAACAATCTGACCTCCAGTTTTCTCCTAAATTAGGCGTTGTTGCAAAAAAAATGTCGATGTTAAAAAATTCCATAATCATATTTCAGGCCTAAATTGGAAAGGAAATGCTCGGGAAATAAATATCTATTGAAACAACACCCGGGGGGGGGGAGTAAATATTGAATGTAAATATAAGTTTACATTCTCGTAAGTGTAGTGAGAGGAAATGTAAGAGGGAAACACAGGGAGAAAGGTTGTATATATCAACCTTCTACTGAGGTCCTCTTCAGCAGGATACAGAGGAGGGGGCTCGAGAGGTTACACTGCTAGGGAGAGCACAGGTCCCAGTTTACGATGTGAGCACGTGTGTATTCACCTGTACGTGGTTGCAGCGTCGAGTCACAGCTTCTCGGCCAGATCCCAGATCTCCTGGTGTCTGGCTGAGTGGCGTAAATACTGTGTACTAAAATGTGTACTACGTACACGTCTTAGTGCTGGTATCTACAACACTAAAGAGACGTCTTAGTGCTGGTATCTACAACACTTCAGAGACGTCTTAGTGTTGGTATCTACAACACTTCAGAGACGTCTTAGTGCTGGTATCTACAACACTTCAGAGACGTCTTAGTGCTGGTATCTACAACACTTCAGAGACGTCTTAGTGCTGGTATCTACAACACTTCAGAGACGTCTTAGTGCTGGTATCTACAACACTTCAGAGACGTCTTAGTGCTGGTATCTACAACACTTCAGAGACGTCTTAGTGCTGGTATCTACAACACTTCAGAGACGTCTTAGTGCTGGTATCTACAACACTTCAGAGACGTCTTAGTGCTGGTATCTACAACACTTCAGAGACGTCTTAGTGCTGGTATCTACAACACTTCAGAGACGTCTTAGTGCTGGTATCTACAACACTTCACAGACGTCTTAGTGCTGGTATCTACAACACTTCAGAGACGTCTTAGTGCTGGTATCTACAACACTTCACAGACGTCTTAGTGCTGGTATCTACAACACTTCACAGACGTCTTAGTGCTGGTATCTACAACACTTCACAGACGTCTTAGTGCTGGTATCTACAACACTTCACAGACGTCTTAGTGCTAGTATCTACAACACTTCAGAGACGTCTTAGTGCTGGTATCTACAACACTTCAGAGACGTCTTAGTGCTGGTATCTACAACACTTCACAGACGTCTTAGTGCTAGTATCTACAACACTTCAGAGACGTCTTAGTGCTGGTATCTACAACACTTCACAGACGTCTTAGTGCTGGTATCTACAACACTTCAGAGACGTCTTAATGCTGGTATCTACAACACTTCAGAGACGTCTTAGTGCTGGTATCTACAACACTTCACAGACGTCTTAGTGCTAGTATCTACAACACTTCAGAGACGTCTTAGTGCTGGTATCTACAACACTTCAGAGACGTCTTAGTGCTGGTATCTACAACACTTCACAGACGTCTTAGTGCTAGTATCTACAACACTTCAGAGACGTCTTAGTGCTGGTATCTACAACACTTCAGAGACGTCTTAGTGCTGGTATCTACAACACTTCACAGACGTCTTAGTGCTGGTATCTACAACACTTCAGAGACGTCTTAGTGCTGGTATCTACAACACTTCACAGACGTCTTAGTGCTGGTATCCACAACACTTCAGAGACGTCTTAGTGCTGGTATCTACAACACTTCACAGACGTCTTAGTGCTGGTATCTACAACACTTCAGAGACGTCTTAGTGCTGGTATCTACAACACTTCACAGACGTCTTAGTGCTGGTATCTACAACACTTCACAGACGTCTTAGTGCTGGTATCTACAACACTTCACAGACGTCTTAGTGCTGGTATCTACAACACTTCACAGACGTCTTAGTGCTGGTATCCACAACATTCTTATTACGCCGTATTATCATCAACATCCTCCTCCCCTTCAAGAGCAAAATATTTACGTATTTTGGACGTTCCATCACAGGTGAGTAACAACTCTCTAATCACGCCTTATTTTGGGAATTTTTTTTAAGCCATCGGGGGGAGAAAAATGTTTTACCATTAAGATGATTTGATGTTGGTGTGTTAGGTGAGATTACATCAGCCGGGGTAATAATGTAACTGCTGGGTCGCACCTCGGCGACGGCGTCCCAACCAGATACTAAGTGTTCCTATTATAGTTTATATTAATGTTGAATGTGGTGGGTCAGTTTATATTAATCTACAGGTAAGTGTAGCTGGATCGCTTATTTTGGCGGGAAATGCGATGTAATTGTATTTCCCGCCACAATATAACACAGGTCATTTCCTGCCAGAATATGTGATCGCGTCATATTTATTTCTGTCATTATAGATAATCCAGTCACATTTCCCACCAAAAATTAAATACAGAGCCTATCACATTTCCAGTTAAAAGTATTTGTACGTCTCCGTGAACTTTCCCGCCAAAATGACGTAAATTATCACATTACAATTCCCGCCAAAATATAATATACAGTGTAATCATTTATGTTATTTTGGCGGGAAATATAATGGGGATGTATGAATAGTTTTGGCGGAAAATGTGATAGGCTGTGTATATGGCTACGAATATAATAGGCTGTGTATTTGGCGGGAAATATAATAGGCTGTGTATTTGGCGGGAAATATAATGGGTTGTGTATTTGGCGGGAAATATAATAGACTGTGTATTTGGACGGAAATATAATAGGCTGTGTATTTGGCGGGAAATATAATAGGCTGTGTATTTGGCGGAAAATATAATAGACTGTGTATTTGGACGGAAATATAATAGGCTGTGTATTTGGCGGGAAATATAATAGGCTGTGTATTTGGCGGGAAATATAATAGGCTGTGTATTTGGCGGGAAATATAATAGGCTGTGTATTTGGCGGGAAATATAATAGGCTGTGTATTTGGCGGGAAATATAATAGGCTGTGTATTTGGCGGAAAATATAATAGGCTGTGTATTTGGCGGGAAATATAATAGACTGTGTATTTGGCGGGAAATATAATAGGCTGTGTATTTGGACGGAAATATAATAGGCTGTGTATTTGGACGGAAATATAATAGGCTGTGTATTTGGCGGGAAATATAATAGACTGTGTATTTGGCGGGAAATATAATAGGCTGTGTATTTGGACGGAAATATAATAGGCTGTGTATTTGGCGGGAAATATAATAGGCTGTGTATTTGGCGGGAAATATAATAGGCTGTGTATTTGGACGGAAATATAATAGGCTGTGTATTTGGCGGGAAATATAATAGCCTGTGTATTTGGTTCTGGCGAGAAGTGTGATAGGCGTATAGTTTTTTCTCTTTCGCTGGGAAATATTGAGTGTTCGTATCTTTTGATTATTGGTGAAAATATCGTGGCATCATATATTTGCTGCTGGGAGGAAATAGGTCTGGCTCGTATGTTTGCTCGGGCCCCAGAAATATATTGGATTTTTTTTTTTTAGCGGGTAAATATAGTGTTTTCGTTTTGGCGGGAGTTTCCGGAAAAGCGGTGACGGGAGCCATTCTTTTAGTTTTTTTTTTTTTTTTTGGGGGGGGGGGGAAATGTAGCGGTCGTATCTCTTGTTTTTGGCGGGAAAGATCATAATGTCTTGAGTTTTGGCGGGAAATAGTGTTTTCGTTTTCCCGGGGTTTCTGGTAAAGGGGCGACGGGGGCCATTCATTTATTTTTATTTTTGGGGGAGGGAAATGCGGCGGTTGTATCTCCAGTTCTGGCGGGAAATGCGGCGGTTGTGTCTCCAGTTCTGGCGGGAAATGCGGCGGTTGTGTCTCCAGTTCTGGCGGGAAATGCGGCGGTTGTGTCTCCAGTTCTGGCGGGAAATGCGGCGGTTGTGTCTCCAGTTCTGGCGGGAAATGCGGCGGTTGTGTCTCCAGTTCTGGCGGGAAATGCGGCGGTTGTGTCTCCAGTTCTGGCGGGAAATGCGGCGGTTGTGTCTCCAGTTCTGGCGGGAAATGCGGCGGTTGTATCCCCGGTTCTGCCGGGAAATGCGGCGGTTGTATCTCCAGTTCTGGCGGGAAATGCGACGGTCGTATCTCCAGTTCTGGCGGGAAATGCGGAGGTCGTATCTCCAGTTCTGGCGGGAGACCTGGAAGAGATCATAATGTCTTGGGTTTCGGCGGGAAATTAAGTTGTCTACACCAGCTGTTTTGGGCGGAAATGTGAGGCGTGACTCAGCGCGGGAAAGAGGCGGCAAGGTGCCTCCCCTCATACCCATGCCCACCCCCCATGTAACCCCTTACCCATACCCACCCACCATTATATCCAGGAATGGACTGCGTTCATTTTCGTTCCGTGAAAATAATGTAATGTAAGAGAGGCAACGAACGTACGATTGAGGGGAAACTAACCCAGATGTTTTTATTGGGCACGCTGGTGCTGCTGTCTGTGCTGCTACTGCTGCTGTCTGTGCTGCTACTGCTGCTGTCTGTGCTGCTACTGCCGCTGTCTGTGCTGCTACTGCTGCTGTCTGTGCTGCTACTGCTGCTGTCTGTGCTGCTACTGCCGCTGTCTGTGCTGCTACTGCTGCTGTCTGTGCTGCTACTGCTGCTGTCTGTGCTGCTGCTACTGCTGCTGTCTGTGCTGCTACTGCTGCTGTCTGTGCTGCTACTGCCGCTGTCTGTGCTGCTACTGCTGCTGTCTGTGCTGCTGCTACTGCTGCTGTCTGTGCTGCTACTGCTGCTGTCTGTGCTGCTACTGCTGCTGTCTGTGCTGCTACTGCTGCTGTCTGTGCTGCTGCTACTGCTGCTGTCTGTGCTGCTACTGCCGCTGTCTGTGCTGCTACTGCTGCTGTCTGTGCTGCTACTGCCGCTGTCTGTGCTGCTACTGCTGCTGTCTGTGCTGCTACTGCCGCTGTCTGTGCTGCTACTGCTACTACTGCTGCTGCTGTCTGTGCTGCTGCTACTGCTGCTGTCTGTGCTGCTACTGCCGCTGTCTGTGCTGCTACTGCTGCTGTCTGTGCTGCTACTGCCGCTGTCTGTGCTGCTACTGCTACTACTGCTGCTGCTGTCTGTGCTGCTGCTACTGCTGCTGTCTGTGCTGCTACTGCCGCTGTCTGTGCTGCTACTGCTGCTGTCTGTGCTGCTACTGCTGCTGTCTGTGCTGCTACTGCTGCTGTCTGTGCTGCTACTGCCGCTGTCTGTGCTGCTACTGCCGCTGTCTGTGCTGCTACTGCCGCTGTCTGTGATGCTACTGCTGCTGTCTGTGCTGCTACTGCTACTACTGCTGCTGCTGTCTGTGCTGCTGCTACTGCTGCTGTCTGTGCTGCTACTGCTGCTGTCTGTGCTGCTGCTACTGCTGCTGCCTGTGCTGCTACTGCTGCTGCCTGTGCTGCTACTGCTGCTGTCTGTGCTGCTACTGCTGCTGTCTGTGCTGCTACTGCTGCTGTCTGTGCTGCTACTGCTGCTGTCTGTGCTGCTACTGCTGCTGTCTGTGCTGCTACTGCTGCTGCCTGTGCTGCTACTGCTGCTGTCTGTGCTGCTACTGCTGCTGTCTGTGCTGCTACTGCTGCTGTCTGTGCTGCTACTGCTGCTGTCTGTGCTGCTACTGCTGCTGTCTGTGCTGCTACTGCTGCTGTCTGTGCTGCTACTGCTGCTGTCTGTGCTGCTACTGCTGCTGTCTGTGCTGCTACTGCTGCTGTCTGTGCTGCTACTGCTGCTGCCTGTGCTGCTACTGCTGCTGTCTGTGCTGCTACTGCTGCTGTCTGTGCTGCTACTGCTGCTGTCTATGCTGCTACTGCTGCTGTCTGTGCTGCTACTGCTGCTGCCTGTGCTGCTACTGCTGCTGTCTGTGCTGCTACTGCTGCTGTCTGTGCTGCTACTGCTGCTGTCTGTGCTGCTACTGCTGCTGTCTGTGCTGCTACTGCTGCTGCCTGTGCTGCTACTGCTGCTGTCTGTGCTGCTACTGCTGCTGTCTGTGCTGCTACTGCTGCTGTCTGTGCTGCTACTGCTGCTGTCTGTGCTGCTACTGCTGCTGTCTGTGCTGCTACTGCTGCTGTCTGTGCTGCTACTGCTGCTGTCTGTGCTGCTACTGCTGCTGTCTGTGCTGCTACTGCTGCTGTCTGTGCTGCTACTGCTGCTGTCTGTGCTGCTACTGCTGCTGCCTGTGCTGCTACTGCTGCTGTCTGTGCTGCTACTGCTGCTGTCTGTGCTGCTACTACCGTTGTCTGTGCTGCTACTGCTGCTGTCTGTGCTGCTACTACCGCTGTCTGTGCTGCTACTGCTGCTGTCTGTGCTGCTACTGCTGCTGTCTGTGCTGCTGCTACTGCTGCTGTCTGTGCTGCTACTGCCGCTGTCTGTGCTGCTACTACCGCTGTCTATGCTGCTACTGCCGCTGTCTGTGCTGCTACTACCGCTGTCTATGCTGCTACTGCCGCTGTCTGTGCTGCTACTACCGCTGTCTATGCTGCTACTGCCGCTGTCTGTGCTGCTACTGCCGCTGTCTGTGCTGCTACTGCTGCTGTCTGTGCTGCTACTGCTGCTGCCTGTGCTGCTACTACCGCTGTCTGTGCTGCTACTGCTGCTGTCTGTGCTGCTACTGCTGCTGTCTGTGCTGCTACTACCGCTGTCTGTGCTGCTACTGCTGCTGTCTGTGCTGCTACTACCGCTGTCTATGCTGCTACTACCGCTGTCTGTGCTGCTACTGCTGCTGTCTGTGCTGCTACTGCCGCTGTCTGTGCTGCTACTGCTGCTGTCTGTGCTGCTACTACCGCTGTCTATGCTGCTACTACCGCTGTCTGTGCTGCTACTGCTGCTGTCTGTGCTGCTACTGCCACTGTCTGTGCTGCTACTGCTGCTGTCTGTGCTGCTACTGCTACTACTGCTGCTGTCTGTGCTGCTACTGCCGCTGTCTGTGCTGCTGCTACTACTGCTGTCTGTGCTGCTACTGCAGCTGTCTGTGCTGCTACTGCTGCTGTCTGTGCTGTTACTGCTGCTGTCTGTGCTGCTACTGCTGCTGCCTGTGCTGCTACTGCTGCTGCCTGTGCTGCTACTGCTGCTGTCTGTGCTGCTACTGCTGCTGTCTGTGATGCTACTGCCGCTGTCTGTGCTGCTACTGCTGCTGTCTGTGCTGCTGCTGCTACTGCTGCTGTCTGTGCTGCTACTGCTGCTGTCTGTGCTGCTGCTACTGCTGCTGTCTGTGATGCTACTGCTGCTGTCTGTGCTGCTACTGCTGCTGTCTGCGCTGCTACTGCTGCTGTCTGTGCTGTTATTGCTGCTGTCTGTGCTGCTACTGCCGCTGTCTGTGCTGCTAGTGCCGCTGTCTGTGATGCTACTGCCGCTGTCTGTGCTGCTGTCTGTGCTACTACTGCTGCTGTCTGTGCTGCTACTGCTGCTGTCTGTGCTGCTACTACCGCTGTCTGTGCTGCTGCTACTACCGCTGTCTTTGCTGCTACTGCCGCTGTCTGTGCTGCTACTACCGCTGTCTGTGCTGCTACTGCTGCTGTCTGTGCTGCTACTGCTGCTGTCTGTGCTGTTTCTGCTGATACTGCTGCTGTTTGTGCTGCTACTGCTGCTGTCTGTGCTGCTACTACCGCTGTCTGTGCTGCTACTACTGCTGTCTGTGCTGCTACTGCTGCTGTCTGTGCTGTTACTGCTGCTGTTTGTGCTGCTACTGCTGCTGTTTGTGCTGCTACTGCTGCTGTTTGTGCTGCTACTGCTGCTGTTTGTGCTGCTACTGCTGCTGTTTGTGCTGCTACTGCCGCTGTCTGTGCTGCTACTGCCGCTGTCTGTGCTGCTGCTGTCTGCTGCTACTGCCGCTGTCTGTGCTGCTACTGCCACTGTCTGTGCTGCCGCTGTCTGTGCTGCTACTGCCGCTGTCTGTGCTGCTACTGCTGCTGTCTGTGCTGCTACTGCTGCTGTCTGTGCTGCTACTGCTGCTGTTTGCGCTGCTACTACTACTACTACTACTGTCTGTGCTGCTACTGCTGCTGTCTGTGCTGCTGCTGTCTGCTGTCTGCTGCTGCTGTCTGCTGCTACTGCTGCTGTCTGCTACTGCTGCTGTCTTCTGCTGCTGCTGTCTGCTGCTACTGCTGCTGTCTGTGCTGCTACTGCTGCTGTCTGTGCTTCTGCTGCTACTACTACTACTGTCTGTGCTGCTACTGCTGCTGTTTGTGCTTCTACTGCTGCTGTCTGTGATACAGTTGTCTTTGATACGGTTTCTGTCTGTGCTACATCTGTGGTAAAGCTTCTGTCTGCTACAGCTGTGGTAAAGCTTCTGTCTGTGCTACAGCTGTGGTAAAGCTTCTGTCTGTGCTACAGCTGTGGTAAAGCTTCTGTCTGTGCTACAGCTGTGGTAAAGCTTCTGTCTGTGCTACAGCTGTGGTAAAGCTTCTGTCTGTGCTACAGCTGTGGTAAAGCTTCTGTCTGTGCTACAGCTGTGGTAAAGCTTCTGTCTGTGCTACAGCTGTGGTAAAGCTTCTGTCTGTGCTACAGCTGTGGTAAAGCTTCTGTCTGTGCTACAGCTGTGGTAAAGCTTCTGTCTGTGCTACAGCTTCTGCGCTATAGTTCTTGTTTAGATAGGCTTCTCAACACCATAGAAGATATATTACTGACTTAATGACTGACAGATCAGCCATACAGACTCACTCAGGGTGGCAGAGAAATAGAGCGAGTTAAACGAGGAAAGTGATGAAGGCATATTCAATACGCAGTTTAAGGGGTAGCCTTTACACGATAGTAGCGCTTGTGAGAGGTGCTTGAATAAGATAGGGTTGGCAGGCGAAACACTACGCTTATAAACACAAATCAGTACACGCACGACCCTAACAACACAAATCAACACACATACGACCCCAGCAACACAAATCAACACACATACCACCCCAGCAACACAAATCAACACATACGACCCCAGCAACACAAATCAACACATACGACCCCAGCAACACAAATCAACACATACGACCCCAGCAACACAAATCAACACACATACCACCCCAGCAACACAAATCAACACACATACGACCCCAGCAACACAAATCAACACATACGACCCCAGCAACACAAATCAACACATACGACCCCAGCAACACAAATCAACACACATACGACCCCAGCAACACAAATCAACACACATACGACCCCAGCAACACAAATCAACACACATACGACCCTAACAACACAAATCAACACACATACGACCCCAGCAACACAAATCAACACACATACGACCCCAGCAACACAAATCAACACACATACGACCCCAGCAACACAAATCAACACACAACTTCCACCAACACAGATCAGTAAATATGTAACTTGAGCATAAAGAGTCACCTCAGAAGTTGAAAATCTAGGCAGACGAAGGTAGTACAGTAAACCAGAGATTTTTGGCTGACTATGAAAAATGTTTTGAGAGAATACTTAAGTGTAAGAGGTCCCCGACTTTTCAACACCCTCCCTCTTGTGTATCAGGGAGAATACCAACAAATCTTTGGATATCTTTCATAATGGTTTAGAAAGACACGTAAGCAAACACTATAACATATTTATTAGAAAACGTTTCGGTCCTGGGACCTTGATGTGATCAAGGTCCCAGGACCGAAACGTTTTCTAATAAATATGTTAGTGTTTGCTTACGTGTCTTTCTAAACCAACTTGTCGGTATTTATTACCAAGGTTTATACCATCTTAAATAATAATTATATATCTTTATACAAGTACATGTACAAGGTATACAGACCATAGCTGACATCAATGACATACTACTATATAGAAAGCCCCTTGTTATGCTGACCATTTCTGGCAAATTAGGTCAGTTTTGTCCCAGGATGCGACCCACACCAGTCGACTAACACCCAGGTACTCATTTTACTGACGGGGAACATAGACAACAGGTGTAAAGAAATACGCCCAATGTTTCTACCCTGGTTGGGAATCGAACCCAGACGCTCGCCGTATGAAGCGAGAGCTTTAGCCGCCAGGCCACCAGAGCCTGGTGGCCTGGACAAGATTGCCCAAATCAGTTCTTGACCAGCCGGGATGTGGTTCTTACAGCATGTAAATGGCCAGAGTCGGACCGAAACGTCGTGGTAAGCCTCTCTCTCTCTCTCTCTCTCTCTCTCTCTCTCTCTCTCTCTCTCTCTCTCTCTCTCTCTCTCTCTCTCTCACACACACACACACACACACACACACACACACACACACACACACACACACACACACACACACACACACACACACACACACACACACACAGCAACAAGGGGTCACAATTGGATGTTGAAAACTCAGATAAGTCACAGGGATGTTAGAAAGTGTTTCTTAAGGCATAGAGCTGTCAGGAAGTGGAAGAGTCTGGAGAGCGATGTAGTGGAGACAGGATCAATGCATAGCTTTAAGAGGTACGATAAGGCTCTTGGAGCATGGAGAGTGTGGAACTAGTAGCGACCAGTGAAGAGGCGGAGCCAGGAGCTGTGACTCGACCCCTGCAACCACAAACAGATGAGTACACACACACACACACACACACAGTACGATACGAGTACAAAAATCTAAAATGAAAATGCAGAAACGAGTCTGGAAGAGGGAACTAGACACACAACCCTGGGCGTAGGACGCAATTGACGCAAGACGCAGCAACAACAGCAGTAAAAATTGCTTTTAAACCTGCAGGGAAGGACGCCAGGGTAATTTCTTTAGGGGGCCAGTGGGGTTTTCGCCCCCTCCCCCCCTGACACGCGCCCTGGCTACTTGTATTTCCGAGAACTACAGGAAAGTGGAATTAAGACGAGAGTGTATTGATGAAAATTAGACACAGGTGTCACATTTGGGTATCTTTATTGTAGACGTTTCGCCATCCAGTGGCTTTATCAATACAAATTCTAGGACATAATTGGAAGACAGAACTATATACAAAAGATAAGGTAATCAGTCCCTCAGTCGAAGTTGGTGTGGAGAGCACCGTAGTCTTGAAGACTCTTCAGAGTCTGCAGGACCGTCTCAGATACAACCTACCCATCATTCTCCACCAGACTCTCCACACTGTATATCCTCATGTACTCTTTATTCAGGTAGATCTGTTGGTAACTTGGTAAAGTGGGAGAAATGTTGTCAACAGTCGCATTATACTATATGTGTTAATTTTTACAGAGCTTCAGGAGTAGATATGATTCGCAAGAGGCCAGAAGTCAGTGATGCTGATCACAGTAATCTCAGAGGCGGGGCCAGGAGCTGAGTCACGATCCCCGTAAACATAACCTCTGCAGCATATATATGCTTCGTGATAGAATATTTTACAGGGATATGACAGCAATATTCCAAGACCTGACACAACACACACAATAGTAGTGTTAGAGTAAGCAGCGCCACCATGCAGCCCCCACCCACCTTGTTATATGCATAATACATCTTAATGATTCATTAGGTTGCTACCTGTAGTTAAGGAACTGAACACTGAATAGAGAGAGCCAGCTGTGTCAACACTGGAGGTCAAGATTTAAAGGCGACACGATCACAACATACAAGATCCTTGGAAGCATCGATAAGGTAGATTAAAGGGAAGATTTTCACAAGGGAGTTGGACCAGCACCAGGGTGTCACAAGTATAATTTACAATTCAAATAAGCGAGAGGAAAGGGAGTGTGTGAAATGTATTATCCGACGACACAGTAGAGGCAAGCTCCATGTAAGGCTCCTCTTAGATGTGTGTGAAATGGAAGCCTGTGATCCTCCTTTCTTATGTTCTTATGTTCTTAAATGTGTTGCACTCTGGCAGGAGTGTTGATGTTTGGTCTGGCTAACACCTGAGATGACAGGTCAAGCATACAAACTTCTGGTGACACTTCATAACATGACAAGGTGAGGTGATAAACAATACCAGGACTTCCCTATATCTTCATCTCACTCTCTGGTTCTTCTTCCTTCCTCCCTGGGTATTTCCCCTCCCTCCCTTCCTGGGTATTTCCCTCCCTCCCTTCCTGGGTATTTCCCCTCCCTCCCTTCCTGGGTATTTCCCTCCCTCCTGGAGGGTCTTTCCCTCCCTCCTGGAGGGTCTTTCCCTCCTGGAGAGTCTTTCCCTCCCCCCTGGAGAGTCTTTCCCTCCCTCCTGGAGAGTCTTCCCCTCCCCCCTGGAGAGTCTTTCCCTCCCTCCTGGAGAGTCTTTCCCTCCTGGAGGGTCTTTCCCTCCCTCTTGGAGGGTCTTTTCCTACCTCCTGGAGGGCATTTCTCTCCTGGAGTCTCTCTCCCTCCTGGAGAGTCTTTCCCTCCCTCCTGGAAGGTCTTTTCCTCCCTCCTGGAGGGTCTTTCCCTCCCTCCTGGAGAGTCTTTCCTCCCTCCTGAAGGGTCTTTCCCTCCCTCCTGGAGGGTCTTTCCCTCCCTCCTGGAGGGTCTTTCCCTCCCTCCTGGAGGGTCTTTCCCTCCCTCCTGGAGGGTCTTTCCCTCCCTCCTGGAGGGTCCCTTCCCTCCCTCCTGGAGGGTCCCTTCCCTCCCTCCTGGAGGGTCCCTTCCCTCCTGGAGGGTCTTTCCCTCCTGGAGGGTCTTTCCCTCCCTCCTGGAGGGTCCCTTCCCTCCCTCCTGGAGGGTCCCTTCCCTCCCTCCTGGAGGGTCCCTTCCCTCCCTCCTGGAGGGTCCCTTCCCTCCCTCCTGGAGGGTCCCTTCCCTCCTTCCTGGAGGGTCCCTTCCCTCCCTCCTGGAGGGTCCCTTCCCTCCCTCCTGGAGGGTCTTTCCCTCCCTCCTGGAGGGTCTTTTCCTCCCTCCTGGAGGGTCTTTTCCTCCCTCCTGGAGGGTCTTTCCCTCCTGGAGGCTACTCAAGGACCGCCGCCATCTTTAACAATCTCGTACAATAATATGCAAATAACGTTCGACTGTATTTGCGACCCTAAATTGATTTTCTCTATAAAATCTTCGTTGAAGTGACATTAACATTTTTGTTTTATCGGTTTGTTGTGTAAGGTTTGCGCGGGAAAAAGGAGAGGTAAACAACACTTTTTGGGCGGGAAAAATGTCTGCGCGTTGATTGGTTGCGTTGGAGGCGCGAGGTGAGCGGTGATTGGTGGACTCCAGGGACCGGATATTACCGCCAGTGAGCACCTTCAGTGTTGCATACCACTATGCGCGCGCATTTATAACTGTGGAGGAGCCGTGGGAGGGATATGATTATGACTTAGAAGGTACCTGGTGTGTTGAAGAAGGGGAGCGGGTAGCCCGGTGTTCCGTCTATGTGCGCACCAGCAGCAAGACTGCTGCGCACACAGACGTAGAAGGTAGAAGAGAGAACCGGGGGGAGGGGGATATGATCACGACGTATACGATACTAGAGGATTGTTGCGCTCACTTTAACAGGAAGAGTAGGATAACTATATTAACCAATTCTCCTTTCATCATTCCTTCCTTCCTGCCATCCTCTTCCGTATCTTTCTCCCTGTTCTTGTTCCCTCCCTCCATCCTTTCTTCCTTCCCCTTCCGTATCTTTCTCCCTGCCTCTCTCTGCTCCTACTCTCCCTCTTACTCTCTCCCTGCCTCCAGGCTGTGCTTGTTAACCTTCTGCTTGATCTCACTCACTTTTCTCATTTTCTTTATTTTTATTTCATTTCCTTCTCGTTCCACGTACATTCTCTCTCTCTCTCTCTCTCTCTCTCTCTCTCTCTCTCTCTCTCTCTCTCTCTCTCTCTCTCTCTCTCTCTCTCTCCCCCCGTCTCTCTCCGTCTCTCTCTCTTTCCCCTCTCTCTCTCCCCTCTCTCTCTCCCCCTCTCTCTCCCCCTCTCTCTGGTAAGGTATAATATCATTAGCTTCGGGTCTTTTAAGTCAGTAATAGCATGAGGGAGGTTGATGAGTGGTTAGATCTTGAGAGTTGAACACTCTACTGCCAATCTAAGGGAGCAACCATCACCCCAGGAGTGCCACAGGGAGCGGCTGAGTGCCTAGCTGGACGGCAGTGTTGTTGTTGGGAGGGGGCGGCAGTACGAGTGCATACATTCGCACTGTGTTTGCTCTCCTGTTTTCTCTGATAGTCGCCAAAAAATTATTATTTATGAAAATGTCTATCGGAGAGAACACGGACTGCATTATAAATCTAAGAATACGTACGTGGAACTGCATTAGACATCTAAAAATACGTACGTACCTACCTACCTGGAGTTTACCTGGAGGGTATTCCGGGGATCAGCGCCCCCACGGCCCGGTCCACGACCAGGCCTCCCGGTGGATCAGGGCCTGATCAACCAGGCTGTTATTGCTAGCCGCACATAGTCCAACGTATGAACCACAGCCCGGCTGATCCGGCACCGGCTTTAGGTATCTGTCCAGCTCTCTCTTGACAGCCGGGGGCCTATTGGTAATCCCCCTTATGCCTGGTGGGAGACTGTTGAACAGTCTTGGGCCCCGGACACTTACAGAATGCAAATTCCTTGTCGCAGTAGCAACTGAACGAGCTATATAACACGTCTAACAATACATTAGTCCGGGACAAAACAGAGTTGTGTCCAGTGATTCCATTTTCTTGTATGATCACACTTTTTCTCCACCCAAATCACCCCTCAAGGAAGGTTCCTTGATGTTGGTGAGGGGCTCTTGATTTAAGGAATTGGATCTGTGCTCCAGTTCCCCGAATTAAACCTGAATGCCTTCCACATTCTCCCCCCCCCAGGCGCTGTATAATCCTCCGGGTTTAGCGCTTCCCCTTTGATTATAATAATAAAAAATCCACCCAAATCATTCGTTATAAAGCCGCTTTTCATTTGTTTTTATCAGTAGACAACAAAGGAGAGTTAAAACGTTCTTATGATATCCGGGTCAATATTTCTCCAGATGTTTACATCTGGGATGTGGCTTTTATTTACCCGGGAACTTGGCTCTGGTGACGAGTATGCTGAGTAATGTAAACACTCTACTTCGCTTGTACTAAATGTAGAGTGATCCAAGGTGATGTAGAGTGATCCAAGGTGATGTAGAGTGATCCAAGGTGATGTAGAGTGATCCAAGGTGATGTAGAGTGATCCAAGGTGATGTAGAGTGATCCAAGGTGATGTAGAGTGATCCAAGGTGATGTAGAGTGATCCAAGGTGATGTAGAGTGATCCAAGGTGATGTAGAGTGATCCAAGGTGATGTAGAGTGATCCAAGGTGATGTAGAGTGATCCAAGGTGATGTAGAGTGATCCAAGGTGATGTAGAGTGATCCAAGGTGATGTAGAGTGATCCAAGGTGATGTAGAGTGATCCAAGGTGATGTAGAGTGATCCAAGGTGATGTAGAGTGATCCAAGGTGATGTAGAGTGATCCAAGGTGATGTAGAGTGATCCAAGGTGATGTAGAGTGATCCAAGGTGATGTAGAGTGATCCAAGGTGATGTAGAGTGATCCAAGGTGATGTAGAGTGATCCAAGGTGATGTAAAGTGATCCAAGGTGATGTAGAGTGATCCAAGGCGATGTAGAGTGATCCAAGGCGATGTAGAGTGATCCAAGGCGATGTAGAGTGATCCAAGGCGATGTAGAGTGATCCTAGGCGATGTAGAGTGATCCTAGGTGATGTAGAGTGATCCTAGGTGATGTAGAGTGATCCTAGGCGATGTAGAGTGATCCAAGGTGATGTAGAGTGATCCTAGGTGATGTAGAGTGATCCAAGGTGATGTAGAGTGATCCAAGGTGATGTAGAGTGATCCAAGGTGATGTAGAGTGATCCAAGGCGATGTAGAGTGATCCAAGGTGATGTAGAGTGATCCAAGGTGATGTAGAGTGATCCAAGGCGATGTAGAGTGATCCAAGGCGATGTAGAGTGATCCAAGGTGATGTAGAGTGATCCAAGGTGATGTGCCAGACGTTGAAGGATGGTGCCAGGAGTTACAGGATGGCACTAGTACACTTGATGGTGCAGGTGCCTGGCACTTTGGCTGTTTAATTATGGCACTGCTCCCTTCCCTTCCCTCTCTCCCTTCCCTCCTCTCTCTCCCTTCCCTCTCTCCTTCCCTCCCTCCCCTCTCTCTCTTCCATCCCTCCCCTCTCTCCCTTCCCTCCCTCCCCTCTCTCCCCTCTCTCCCTTCCCTCCCTCCCCTCTCTCGCTTTACTCCTCTCTCTCCTTCCCTCCCTCCCTCCCCTCTCTCTCTCCCTTCCCTTTCTCAATCCTTTACCCTCTCCCAGGGAATAATATTTTTCTCCTTGCCTTTTACCTTCCCTCTCGTTACTACCTCCCATCCCTCTCCTCTCTCGTTACTACCTCCCATCCCTCTCCTTCCCTCTCCTTACTACCTCCCATCCCTCTCCTTCCCTCTCCTTACTACCTCCCATCCCTCTCCTTCCCTCTCGTTACTACCTCCTATCCCTCTCATTCCCTCTCGTTACTACCTCTCCTTCTCTCTCGTTACTACCTCCCATCCCTCTGCTTCCCTCTCGTTACTACCTCCCATCCCTCTGCTTCCCTCTCGTTACTACCTCCCATCCCTCTCCTTCCCTCTCGTTACTACCTCCCATCCCTCTGCTTCCCTCTCGTTACTACCTCCCATCCCTCTCCTTCCCTCTCGTTACTGCCTCCCATCCCTCTCCTTCCCTCTCGTTACTGCCTCCCATCCCTCTCCTTCCCTCTCGTTACTGCCTCCCATCCCTCTCCTTCCCTCTCGTTACTGCCTCCCATCCCTCTCCTTCCCTCTCGTTACTGCCTCCCATCCCTCTCCTTCCCTCTCATTACTGCCTCCCATCCCTCTCCTTCCCTCTCGTTATTGCCTCCCATCCCTCTCCTTCCCTCTCGTTACTGCCTCCCATCCCTCTCCTTCCCTCTCGTTACTGCCTCCCTTTCCTCTCGTTACTGCCTCCCGTCCCTCTCGTTACTGTCTTCCATCCCTCTCATTCCCTCTCGTTACTGCCTTCCATCCCTCTCCTTCACTCTCGTTATTGCCTCCCATCCCTCTCCTTTCCCTCTCGTTACTACCTCCCATCCCTCTCCTTCCCTCTCGTTACTACCTCCCATCCCTCTCCTTCCCTCTCGTTACTACCTCCCTTCCCTCTCGTTACTACCTTCCATCCCTCTCGTTACTACCTCCCATCCCTCTCGTTACTACCTCCCATCCCTCTCCTTCCCTCTCGTTACTACCTCCCTTCCCTCTCGTTACTACCTTCCATCCCTCTCGTTACTACCTCCCATCCCTCTCGTTACTACCTCCCATCCCTCTCCTTCCCTCTCGTTACTACCTCCCATCCCTATCCTTCCCTCTCGCTACTGCCTCCCATCCCTCTCGTTACTACCTCCCCTCCTTCCTCAGGGTGGGGGGTAGGGGGTTATTGTTTACGTTGGTGTCGGTGAGGGACTCGTTACCTTGGCCTGTATTTGTGACTGTGAGGGTCGAGGCTCAGCTCGTGGCCCCCACTTCTCAGGCTGCTCGAGCGGTGATTATGATATCTGGTCCCTTGGGCTTAGCAGCAATGCCAGATCAACCAAACTGTAATGTCTATGTGGGGCGGCGGGCCTCCAACAGCAACAGCCTGGTTGACCAGGCTAGCACCAGACGGTAGTAGTAACACTCGAAACTCATCAAAGATATGTGTACTCCTGAAGCTGTGTATTCATCATACCTCCTGCATTCATCTCTGTCCACAGCACCAGCAGTAACAGCACCAGCAGTAGCAGCACCAGCAGTAACAGCAGCAGCACCAGCAGCAACAGCAGCAGTAACAGCAGCACCAGCAGTAAAAGTAGCAGCACCAGCAGTAACAGCAGCAGCACCAGCAGTAACAGTAGCAACACCAGCAGTAACAGTAGCACCGGCAGTAACAGTAGCACCAGCAGTGACAGTAGCAGCACCAGCAGTGACAGTAGCAGCACCAGCAGTAACAGTAGCAGCACCAGCAGTAACAGTAGCAGCACCAGCAGTAACAGTAGCAGCACCAGCAGTAACAGTAGCAGCAGTAACAGCAGCACCAGCAGTAACAGTAGGAGTAGTAGCAGCATTAACAGCAGCGTTAACAGCAGTCGCACCAACAGTAACGGCAGCAGTAACAGCACCAAAAGGGACAGCAACAGTAAAAGTAACAGCAGTAGTAACAGTAACGGCAGCACCAACAGTAACAACAGTAATAGTAACAGCAGCAGTAACAGTAATAGCAGTAACCACGGTAATAGCAGCAGTAACAGTAACAGCAGCAACAGTTACAGCAGCAGTAACAGTAACAGCAACAGCAGTAGTAACAGCAGCAACAGTAACAACAGTTACAGCAGTAGCAGCAGCAGTAAGAGCAACAGCAGTAACAACAGTAACAGTAGCAACAGTAACAGCAACAGCAGTAGTAACAAGCAACAGTAACAGCAGCAACAGTTACCAGTAACCAGTTACCAGTAGATGACTCACTACCAACCGTCTGTGTGAATCACTGACTGTTATTCACGTTGCTGCTGACCATAGCATGTTTTTGAACGCCGCTCACCCCCTAGGCATCACTGGTGGGTCAGTCTTAAGATAGAGAGCAGAGAGAGGCAGGGCGGCTGATGGTGCTACCCATACTTTCCTTTATAATTATACATACTAACCAGCCTACGTGAGTGTTCTTACCCAATCCACGTTATCGCACCCACATGACAGTAACAGCAACAACAGTAACAACAGCAGCAACAGTAGCAGTAGCAACAGCAGTAGTAACAGCAGCAAAAGTAACATCAACAGTAGTAACAGTAAGAGCAGCAGTAGCAACAGTAACAGCAGCTTAATAACGTGTTGTATTACCCTCACTTAAATCAGTTAATTAAATGACTGAAGGTATTAGAAGTTAATCTTTAGACAGTTAATCTTTAGACAGTTAATCTTTAGACAGTTAATATTTTGACAGCTAATATTTAGACAGTTAATATTTTGACAGTTAATCTTTAGACAGTTAATCTTTTGACAGTTAATATTTTGACAGTTAATATTTTGACAGTTAATATTTAGACAGTTAATATTTTGACAGTTAATCTTTAGACAGTTAATCTTTTGACAGTTAATATTTTGACAGTTAATATTTTGACAGTTAATATTTTGACAGTTAATATTTTGACAGCTAATATTTTGACAGTTAATATTTTGACAGTTAATATTTTGACAGTTAATATTTTGACAGTTAATATTTTGACAGTTAATATTTTGACAGCTAATATTTTGAAAGTTAATATTTTGACAGCTAATATTTTGACAGTTAATATTTTGACAGTTAATATTTTGACAGTTAATATTTTGACAGTTAATATTTTGACAGTTAATATTTTGACAGCTAATATTTTGACAGTTAATATTTTGACAGTTAATATTTTGACAGTTAATATTTTGACAGTTAATATTTTGACAGTTAATATTTTGACAGCTAATATTTTGACAGTTAATATTTTGACAGTTAATATTTTGACAGTTAATATTTTGAAAGTTAATATTTTGACAGTTAATATATTGTAACTTTATTTTAAGCTGATCAACATTTTCTCTTCCTAACAGGTATGATTTCTGGCCAGCTGATTGGTGGGTTCCTTGAGTGCTACCTTGGTTATGTCTGGTGATTGGCTGCTGCTGTTATGACGTCATCGAAGGTACACCAGAGCTGCACGCTGATTAGTTGTTGGTGAGTACCACTTGCGGTTCTAGTTGCTGATTGGCTGCTGCTGTTAAGACGTTATCGAGGGCACGCCAGAGCTGCACGCTGATTGGTTATGGCAGAGCTGTGGGTATAACTCTGGATGGATATTGGATGATCAGTGGCCAAGGTTCAACTCCCACCCGTACCTTGTAGCAGCAGCAACAACAATAACAGCAGCAACAGCGCAGCAATAACGGCAACAATAATAGCAACAATAACAACAGTTAAAGCAGCAACAGTAGTAGTAGTAGCAGCAACAGTAGCAGCAGTAGTAGCAGCAGCAGGTGTAGGAGGGGGGAGGGGGGACTCACCCATGATAGAGGGGAAGACAGACCTTGAGGTGATGGCCGACATTTTGTTGTTGAGGGTAGTTGCCATGGCAACCACCACCCCCTCTTTACTTGCCTTCTCTCTCCCTCACCCCTATCCACCCTTTCCCCTTCCGCTCTTCCCCTCTCTTCCCTTCCTTCTCTTCCTCTTCTTTCCCCTCCCTTTTCCCCTCCCCATCAGATTATATAACAACTTGCTGTACATAAGTCTCTCTTACACTAAGACAATCTTGTGTATTATTGAAGTATTGTATAGCCATGTACGTAGCCATACTAACTGTATGTACGTAGCCATACTGAGTGTATGTACGTAGCCATACTGACTGTATGTACGTAGCCATACTGACTGTATGTACGTAGCCATGCTGACTGTATGTACGTAGCCATGCTGACTGTATGTACGTAGCCATACTGACTGTATGTACGTAGCCATACTGACTGTATGTACGTAGCCATACTGACTATGTACGTAGCCATACTGACTGTATGTGCGTAGCCATACTGCTTGTATGTACGTAGCCATACTGCTTGTATGTACGTAGCCATACTGACTGTACGTAGCCATACTGACTATGTACGTAGCCATACTGACTGTATGTACGTAGCCATACTGACTGTATGTACGTAGCCATACTGACTGTACGTAGCCATACTGACTGTATGTACGTAGCCATACTGACTGTATGTACGTAGCCATACTGACTGTATGTACGTAGCCATACTGACTGTATGTGCGTAGCCATACTGACTGTATGTGCGTAGCCATACTGACTGTATGTGCGTAGCCATACTGACTGTATGTACGTAGCCATACTGACTGTATGTACGTAGCCATACTGACTGTATGTACGTAGCCATACTGACTGTATGTACGTAGCCATACTGACTGTATGTACGTAGCCATACTGACTGTATGTACGTAGCCATACTGACTATGTACGTAGCCATACTGACTGTATGTACGTAGCCATACTGACTGTATGTACGTAGCCATACTGACTGTATGTACGTAGCCATACTGACTGTATGTACGTAGCCATACTGACTGTATGTACGTAGCCATACTGACTGTATGTACGTAGCCATACTGACTGTACGTAGCCATACTGATTGTATGTACGTAGCCATACTGACTGTATGTACGTAGCCATACTGACTGTATGTACGTAGCCTTCCTGTGTATGTACGTACGTAGCCTTCCTGTGTATGTATGTACGTAGCCTTCCTGTGTATGTACGTACGTAGCCTTCCTGTGTATGTATGTACGTAGCCTTCCTGTGTACGTACGTAGCCTTCCTGTGTATGTACGTACGTAGCCTTCCTGTTTATGTACGTACGTAGCCTTCCTGTGTATGTACGTACGTAGCCTTCCTGTGTATGTACGTAGCCTTCCTGTGTATGTATATACGTAGCCTTCCTGTGTATGTATGTACGTAGCCTTCCTGTGTATGTACGTACGTAGCCTTCCTGTGTATGTACGTACGTAGCCTTCCTGTGTATGTACGTACGTAGCCTTCCTGTGTATGTACGTAGCCTTCCTGTGTACGTACGTAGCCTTCCTGTGTATGTACGTAGCCTTCCTGTATATGTACGTACGTAGCCTTCCTGTGTATGTACGTAGCCTTCCTGTGTATGTATGTACGTAGCCTTCTTGTGTATGTACGTAGCCTTCTTGTGTATGTACGTAGCCTTCCTGTGTATGTACGTACGTAGCCTTCCTGTGTATGTACGTACGTAGCCTTCCTGTGTATGTATGTACGTAGCCTTCCTGTGTATGTATGTACGTAGCCTTCCTGTGTATGTATGTACGTAGCCTTCCTGTGTATGTACGTAGCCTTCCTGTGTATGTACGTACGTAGCCTTCCTGTGTATGTACGTAGCCTTCCTGTGTATGTACGTAGCCTTCCTGTGTATGTACGTAGCCTTCCTGTGTATGTATGTACGTAGCCTTCCTGTGTATGTATGTACGTAGCCTTCCTGTGTATGTATGTACGTAGCCTTCCTGTGTATGTACGTAGCCTTCCTGTGTATGTATGTACGTAGCCTTCCTGTGTATGTACGTAGCCTTCCTGTGTATGTATGTACGTAGCCTTCCTGTGTATGTATGTATGTAGCCTTCCTGTGTATGTACGTAGCCTTCCTGTGTATGTATGTAAGTAACCTTCCTGTGTATGTATGTACGTAGCCTTCCTGTGTATGTATGTACGTAGCCTTCCTGTGCATGTATGTATGTAGCCTTCCTGTGTTTGTATGTACGTAGCCTTCCTGTGTATGCATGTAAGTAACCTTCCTGTGTATGTATGTACGTAGCCTTGTTGTGTATGTATATATGTAGCCTTCCTGTGTATGTATGTACGTAGCCTTCCTGTGTATGTAGCCTTCCTGTGTATGTCCGTAGCCTTCCTGTGTATGTACGTAGCCTTCCTGTGTATGTATGTACGTAGCCTTCCTGTGTATGTACGTAGCCTTCCTGTGTATGTACGTAGCCTTCCTGTGTATGTACGTAGCCTTCTTGTGTATGTACGTAGCCTTCCTGTGTATGTATGTAGCCTTCCTGTGTATGTACGTAGCCTTCCTGTGTATGTATGTACGTAGCCTTCCTGTGTATGTATGTACGTAGCCTTCCTGTGTATGTATGTACGTAGCCTTCCTGTGTATGTATGTACGTAGCCTTCCTGTGTATGTATGTACGTAGCCTTCCTGTGTATGTATGTACGTAGCCTTCCTGTGCATGTATGTATGTAGCCTTCCTGTGTATGTATGTACGTAGCCTTCCTGTGTATGTATGTACGTAGCCTTCCTGTGTATGTATATACGTAGCCTTCCTGTGTATGTACGTAGCCTTCCTGTGTATGTATGTATGTAGCCTTCCTGTGTATGTATGTATGTAGCCTTCCTGTGTATGTACGTAGCCTTCCTCTATGTATGTACGTAGCCTTCCTGTGTATGTACGTAGCCTTCCTGTGTGTGTATGTACGTAGCCTTCCTGTGTATGTATGTACGTAGCCTTCCTGTGCATGTATGTATGTAGCCTTCCTGTGTATGTACGTAGCCTTCCTGTGTATGTATGTAAGTAACCTTCCTGTGTATGTAAGTAACCTTCCTGTGTATGTATGTACGTAGCCTTCCTGTGTATGTATATACGTAGCCTTCCTGTGTATGTATATACGTAGCCTTCCTGTGTATGTATGTAAGTAACCTTCCTGTGTATGTATGTACGTAGCCTTCCTGTGTATGTATGTACATAGCCTTCCTGTGTATGTATGTAAGTAACCTTCCTGTGTATGTATGTACGTAGCCTTCCTGTGTATGTAAGTAACCTTCCTGTGTATGTATGTACGTAGCCTTCCTGTGTATGTATGTACGTAGCCTTCCTGTGTATGTATGTAAGTAACCTTCCTGTGTATGTATGTACGTAGCCTTCCTGTGTATGTATGTACGTAGCCTTCCTGTGTATGTATGTACGTAGCCTTCCTGTGTATGTATGTACGTAGCCTTCCTGTGTATGTATGTAAGTAGCCTTCCTGTGTATGTATGTACGTAGCCTTCCTGTGTATGTAAGTAACCTTCCTGTGTATGTATGTACGTAGCCTTCCTGTGTATGTATGTACGTAGCCTTCCTGTGTATGTATGTAAGTAACCTTCCTGTGTATGTATGTACGTAGCCTTCCTGTGTATGTATGTACGTAGCCTTCCTGTGTATGTATGTACGTAGCCTTCCTGTGTATGTATGTAAGTAGCCTTCCTGTGTATGTATGTACGTAGCCTTCCTGTGTATGTATGTACGTAGCCTTCCTGTGTATGTATGTAAGTAACCTTCCTGTGTATGTATGTACGTAGCCTTCCTGTGTATGTAAGTAACCTTCCTGTGTATGTATGTACGTAGCCTTCCTGTGTATGTATGTACGTAGCCTTCCTGTGTATGTAAGTAACCTTCCTGTGTATGTATATACGTAGCCTTCCTGTGTATGTATGTAAGTAACCTTCCTGTGTATGTATGTACGTAGCCTTCCTGTGTATGTATGTACGTAGCCTTCCTGTGTATGTATGTAAGTAACCTTCCTGTGTATGTATGTACGTAGCCTTCCTGTGTATGTAAGTAACCTTCCTGTGTATGTATGTACGTAGCCTTCCTGTGTATGTATGTACGTAGCCTTCCTGTGTATGTATGTAAGTAACCTTCCTGTGTATGTATGTACGTAGCCTTCCTGTGTATGTATGTACGTAGCCTTCCTGTGTATGTATGTACGTAGCCTTCCTGTGTATGTATGTACGTAGCCTTCCTGTGTATGTATGTAAGTAGCCTTCCTGTGTATGTATGTACGTAGCCTTCCTGTGTATGTAAGTAACCTTCCTGTGTATGTATGTACGTAGCCTTCCTGTGTATGTATGTACGTAGCCTTCCTGTGTATGTATGTAAGTAACCTTCCTGTGTATGTATGTACGTAGCCTTCCTGTGTATGTATGTACGTAGCCTTCCTGTGTATGTATGTACGTAGCCTTCCTGTGTATGTATGTAAGTAGCCTTCCTGTGTATGTATGTACGTAGCCTTCCTGTGTATGTATGTACGTAGCCTTCCTGTGTATGTATGTAAGTAACCTTCCTGTGTATGTATGTACGTAGCCTTCCTGTGTATGTAAGTAACCTTCCTGTGTATGTATGTACGTAGCCTTCCTGTGTATGTATGTACGTAGCCTTCCTGTGTATGTAAGTAACCTTCCTGTGTATGTATGTACGTAGCCTTCCTGTGTATGTATGTACGTAGCCTTTCTATGTATGTATGTACGTAGCCTTCCTGTGTATGTATGTACGTAGCCTTTCTATGTATGTATGTACGTAGCCTTCCTGTGTATGTATGTAAGTAACCTTTCTTCCAGTGGGCAACGGTAAACAATATGATGTTCAATGAGGACAAATTCCAACTACTCCGTTATGGAAAACTGGAGGAGATAATAACTAGAACAGAGTATACTACTGACTCCGGCCATACAATAGAGCGGAAAAATAATGTAAGGGACCTGGGAGTAGTAATGTCTGAGGATCTCACTTTCAAGGATCACAACAGTGCCACGATCGCACGTGCAAAGAAAATGATAGGATGGATAATGAGAACGTTCAAAACGAGAGATGCCAAGCCAATGATGATCCTTTTCAAATCACTTGTTCTCTCTAGTGCGGCCAGCAGTAACAGCCTAGTTGATCAGGCCCTGATCCATCGGGAGGCCTGGTCATGGACCGGGCCGCGGGGGCGTTGATCTCCTGAATAACCTCCAGGTATCCAGGTAACCTCCTGTGTATGTATGTACGTAGCCTTCCTGTGTATGTATGTACGTAGCCTTCCTGTGTATGTATGTACGTAGCCTTCCTGTGTATGTACGTAGCCTTCCTGTGTATGTATGTACGTAGCCTTCCTGTGTATGTATGTAAGTAACCTTCCTGTGTATGTATGTATGTATGTAGCCTTCCTGTGTATGTATGTACGTAGCCTTCCTGTGTATGTATGTACGTAGCCTTCCTGTGTATGTATGTACGTAGCCTTCCTGTGTATGTATGTACGTAGCCTTCCTGTGTATGTATGTACGTAGCCTTCCTGTGTATGTATGTACGTAGCCTTCCTGTGTGTGTATGTACGTAGCCTTCCTGTGTAAGTAGCCTTCCTATGACTGTATATCAGTAGCCTTCCTATGTATGTAAGTAGCCTTCCTATGACTGTACGTAAGTAGCCTTCCTATGACTGTACGTAAGTAGCCTTCCTATGACTGTACGTAAGTAGCCTTCCTATGACTGTACGTAAGTAGCCTTCCTATGACTGTACGTAAGTAGCCTTCCTATGACTGTACGTAAGTAGCCTTCCTATGACTGTACGTAAGTAGCCTTCCTATGACTGTACGTAAGTAGCCTTCCTATGACTGTACGTAAGTAGCCTTCCTATGACTGTACGTAAGTAGCCTTCCTATGACTGTACGTAAGTAGCCTTCCTATGACTGTACGTAAGTAGCCTTCTTATGAATGTACATAAGTAGCCTTTCTATGTACGTAAGTAGCCTTCCTATGACTGTACGTAAGTAGCCTTCCTATGACTGTACGTAAGTAGCCTTCCTATGACTGTACGTAAGTAGCCTTCCTATGACTGTACGTAAGTAGCCTTCTTATGAATGTACATAAGTAGCCTTTCTATGTACGTAAGTAGCCTTCCTATGACTGTACGTAAGTAGCCTTCCTATGACTGTACGTAAGTAGCCTTCCTATGACTGTACGTAAGTAGCCTTCCTATGACTGTACGTAAGTAGCCTTCCTATGACTGTACGTAAGTAGCCTTCCTATGACTGTACGTAAGTAGCCTTCCTATGTACGTAAGTAGCCTTCTTATGAATGTACATAAGTAGCCTTTCTATGTACGTAAGTAGCCTTCCTATGACTGTACGTAAGTAGCCTTCCTATGACTGTACGTAAGTAGCCTTCTTGTGAATGTACATAAGTAGCCTTTCTATGTACGTAAGTAGCCTTCCTATGACTGTACGTAAGTAGCCTTCCTATGACTGTACGTAAGTAGCCTTCCTATGACTGTACGTAAGTAGCCTTCCTATGACTGTACGTAAGTAGCCTTCTTATGAATGTACATAAGTAGCCTTTCTATGTACGTAAGTAGCCTTCCTATGACTGTACGTAAGTAGCCTTCTTATGAATGTACATAAGTAGCCTTTCTATGTACGTAAGTAGCCTTCTTATGAATGTACATAAGTAGCCTTTCTATGTACGTAAGTAGCCTTCCTATGACTGTACGGAAGTAGCCTTCCTATGACTGTACGTAAGTAGCCTTCCTATGACTGTACGTAAGTAGCCTTCCTATGACTGTACGTAAGTAGCCTTCTTATGAATGTACATAAGTAGCCTTTCTATGTACGTAAGTAGCCTTCCTATGACTGTACGTAAGTAGCCTTCTTATGAATGTACATAAGTAGCCTTTCTATGTACGTAAGTAACCTTCCTATGACTGTACGTAAGTAGTCTTTCTATGTATGTAAGTAGCCTTCTCGTGAATGACTTACTTAAATAACCTTCCAACGAGCGTAAATCTACGCACCATCTCGTAGTAGGCATTATGAGAGTGTCTTCCAAATCAGTGATTTTTTTTTGCCTCTGAAATACCAATTAGAGAGCGATGTTGATACCTTGCAGGTGTGTCTTTGAGATGTGGACATGACAGTATGTTGCAGACTGTGGAGCAATACTCTTCTCTTGGCTGAGGGACTGACAACCTCAAGACTACGTCTTGAAGGGTGGTGGACTGATTACATCTTTGCATGTCTGCTGCTTCTGTATTCGACTGAAGAAACCTACTGTGTAAGCGAAACGTTTCGGAATTAAGATACTTAACTGTTGCACACGTGTCTTATCACCCTCTCCCCCCACTGATGTTCACACTTCCCCTGATACACGCCTCCCCTGATACACGCCTCCCCTGATACACGCCTCCCCTGATACACACCTCCCCTGATACACGCCTCCCCTGATACACGCCTCCCCTGATACACACCTCCCCTGATACACACCTCCCCTGATACACACCTCCCCTGATACACTCCTCCCCTGATACACGCCTCCCCTGATACACGCCTCCCCTGATACACACCTCCCCTGATACACACCTCCCATGATACACCTCCCCTGATACACACCTCCCATGATACACCTCCCCTGATACACACCTCCCCTGATACACCTCCCCTGATACACACCTCCCCTGATACACACCTCCCCTGATACACGCCTCCCCTGATACACACCTCCCCTGATACACGCCTTCCCTGATACACACCTCCCCTGATACACCTCCCCTGATACACACCTCCCCTGATACACACCTCCCCTGATACACACCTCCCCTGATACACACCTCCCCTGATACACACCTCCCCTGATACACACCTCCCCTGATACACGCCTCCCCTGATACACACCTCCCCTGATACACGCCTCCCCTGATACACACCTCCCCTGATACACAAACCCCCTGATACACACCTCCCCTGATACACACCTCCCCTGATACACGCCTCCCCTGATACACGCCTCCCCTGATACACATATATCACGTGTAAACAACGTGTAAGGCCTTCTGTTGGTAAGGGAAAATAATTGTGACCTTAAAGTGTGTAATGTTGTGTGTGTTATGTTGTGTGTGTAATGTTGTGTGTGTTATGTTGTGTGTGTAATGTTGTGTGTGTTATGTTGTGTGTGTAATGTTGTGTGTGTTATGTTGTGTGTGTAATGTGTGTGTAATGTTGTGTGTGTAATGTTGTGTGTGTAATGTTATGTGTGTGTAATGTGTGTGTAATGTTGTGTGTGTAATGTTATGTTGTGTGTGTAATGTTGTGTGTGTAATGTTGTGTGTGTAATGTTATGTTGTGTGTGTAATGTGTGTGTAATGTTGTGTGTGTAATGTTGTGTGTGTAATGTTATGTTGTGTGTGTAATGTTGTGTGTGTAATGTTATGTTGTGAGTGTAATGTTGTGTGTGTAATGTTGTGTGTGTTATGTTGTGTGTGTAATGTTGTGTTTGTAATGTTATGTTGTGTGTGTAATGTTGTGTGTGTAATGTTATGTTGTGAGTGTAATGTTGTGTGTGTAATGTTGTGTGTGTAATGTTGTGTTTGTAATGTTATGTTGTGTGTGTAATGTTGTGTGTGTAATGTGTGTGTATTGTTGTGTGTGTAATGTTGTGTGTGTAATGTTGTGAGTGTAATGTTGTGTGTGTAATGTTGTGTGTGTTATGTTGTGTGTGTAATGTTGTGTTTGTAATGTTATGTTGTGTGTGTAATGTTGTGTGTGTAATGTTGTGTTTGTAATGTTGTGTTGTGTGTGTAATGTGTTGTGTGTGTAATGTTGTGTGTGTAATGTTGTGTGTGTAATGTTGTGTGTGTAATGTTGTGTGTGTAATGTTGTGAGTGTAATGTTGTGTGTGTAATGTTGTGTGTGTTATGTTGTGTGTGTAATGTTGTGTTTGTAATGTTATGTTGTGTGTGTAATGTTGTGTGTGTAATGTTGTGTTTGTAATGTTATGTTGTGTGTGTAATGTTGTGTGTGTAATGTTATGTTGTGAGTGTAATGTTGTGTGTGTAATGTTGTGTGTGTAATGTTGTGTTTGTAATGTTATGTTGTGTGTGTAATGTTGTGTGTGTAATGTTGTGTGTGTAATGTTGTGTGTGTAATGTTGTGAGTGTAATGTTGTGTGTGTAATGTTGTGTGTGTTATGTTGTGTGTGTAATGTTGTGTTTGTAATGTTATGTTGTGTGTGTAATGTTGTGTGTGTAATGTTGTGCGTGTAATGTTATGTGTGTAATGTTGTGTGTGTAATATGTTGTGTGTGTAATGTTGTGTGTGTAATGTTGTGTGTGTTATGTTGTGTGTGTTATGTTGTGTGTGTTATGTTGTGTGTGTAATGTTGTGTGTGTTATGTTGTGTGTGTAATGTTGTGTGTGTTATGTTGTGTGTGTAATGTTGTGTGTGTAATGTTGTGTGTGTAATGTTGTGTGTGTAATGTTGTGTGTGTAATGTTATGTTGTGTGTGTAATGTTATGTGTGTTATGTTGTGTGTGTAATGTTGTGTGTGTAATGTTGTGTGTGTAATGTTATGTTGTGTGTGTAATGTTGTGTGTGTAATGTTGTGTGTGTAATGTTGTGTGTGTAATGTTGTGTGTGTAATGTGTGTGTAATGTTGTGTAATGTTGTGTAATGTGTGTGTAATGTTGTGTAATGTTGTGTGTGTAATGTTGTGTTGTGTGTGTAATGTTATGTTGTGTGTGTAATGTTATGTTGTGTGTGTAATGTTGTGTGTAATGTGTGTGTAATGTGTGTGTAATGTTATGTTGTGTGTGTAATGTTGTGTGTGTAATGTTGTGTTGTGTGTGTAATGTTATGTTGTGTGTGTAATGTTATGTTGTGTGTGTAATGTTATGTTGTGTGTGAAATGTTGTGTGTAATGTGTGTGTAATGTGTGTGTAATGTTATGTTGTGTGTGTAATGTTGTGTGTGTAATGTTGTGTTGTGTGTGTAATGTTGTGTGTGTAATGTTGTGTGTGTAATGTGTGTGTAATGTTATGTGTGTAATGTTGTGTGTGTAATGTTGTGTTGTGTGTGTAATGTGTGTGTAATGTTGTGTGTGTAATGTTATGTGTGTAATGTGTGTGTAATGTGTGTGTAATGTTGTGTGTGTAATGTTATGTTGTGTGTGTAATGTTGTGTGTGTAATGTTGTGTGTGTAATATTATGTGTGTAATGTTGTGTGTGTAATGTTGTGTGTAATGTTGTGTGTGTAATGTTGTGTGTGTAATGTTATGTGTGTGTAATGTGTGTGTAATGTTGTGTGTGTAATGTTGTGTGTGTAATGTGTGTGTAATGTTGTGTAATGTTGTGTGTGTAATGTTGTGTGTGTAATGTTGTGTGTGTAATGTTATGTTGTGTGTGTAATGTTGTGTGTGTAATGTTGTGTGTGTAATGTTGTGTGTGTAATGTGTGTGTAATGTTGTGTGTGTAATGTTGTGTGTGTAATGTTGTGTGTGCAATGTTGTGTGTGTAATGTTGTGTGTGTAATGTTGTGTGTGTAATGTTGTGTGTGTAATGTTATGTGTGTAATGTTGTGTGTGTAATGTTGTGTGTGTAATGTTGTGTGTGTAATGTTATGTTGTGTGTGTAACGTTGTGTGTGTAATGTGTGTGTAATGTGTGTGTAATGTTGTGTGTGTAATGTTTTGTGTGTAATGTTGTGTGTGTAATGTTATGTGTGTAATGTTATGTTGTGTGTGTAATGTTGTGTGTGTAATGTTGTGTTTGTAATGTGTAATGTGTGTGTAATGTGTGTGTAATGTTATGTGTGTAATGTTGTGTGTGTAATGTTATGTTGTGTATGTAATGTTATGTTTGTAATGTTGTGTGTGTAATGTTATGTTGTGTGTGTAATGTTGTGTGTGTAATGTGTGTGTAATGTTGTGTAATGTTGTGTGTGTAATGTTATATTGTGTGTGTAATGTTGTGTGTGTAATGTTATATTGTGTGTGTAATGTTGTGTGTGTAATGTTTGTGTAATGTTGTGTGTGTAATGTGTGTGTAATGTTGTGTAATGTTGTGTGTGTAATGTTGTGTAATGTGTGTGTAATGTTATGTTGTGTGTGTAATGTTGTGTGTGCAATGTTGTGTAATGTTGTGTGTGTAATGTTGTGTGTGTAATGTTGTGTAATGTTGTGTGTGTAATGTTGTGTGTGTAATGTTGTGTGTGTAATGTTATGTTGTGTGTGTAATGTTGTGTGTAATGTTGTGTGTGTAATGTTGTGTGTGTAATGTTATGTTGTGTGTGTAATGTTGTGTGTGTAATGTTATGTTGTGTGTGTAATGTTGTGTGTGTAATGTTGTGTGTAATGTTGTGTGTGTAATGTTGTGTGTGTAATGTTGTGTGTGTAATGTTGTGTGTGTAATGTTATGTTGTGTGTGTAATGTTGTGTGTGTAATGTTGTGTGTGCAATGTTGTGTTGTGTGTGTAATGTTATGTTGTGTGTGTAATGTTGTGTGTGTAATGTTATGTTGTGTGTGTAATGTTGTGTGTGTAATGTTATGTTGTGTGTGTAATGTTGTGTGTGTAATGTGTGTGCAATGTTGTGTTGTGTGTGTAATGTTATGTTGTGTGTGTAATGTTGTGTGTGTAATGTTATGTTGTGTGTGTAATGTTATGTTGTGTGTGTAATGTTGTGTGTGTAATGTTGTGTGTGTAATGTTATGTTGTGTGTGTAATGTGTGTGTAATGTTGTGTGTGTAATGTTATGTTGTGTGTGTAATGTTGTGTGTGCAATGTTGTGTGTGTAATGTTATGTTGTGTGTGTAATGTTATGTTGTGTGTGTAATGTTGTGTGTGTAATGTTGTGTTGTGTGTGTAATGTTGTGTGTGTAATGTTGTGTGTGTAATGTTATGTTGTGTGTGTAATGTTGTGTGTGTAATGTTGTGTGTGTAATGTGTTGTGTGTGTAATGTTGTGTGTGTAATGTTGTGTGTGTAATGTTGTGTTGTGTGTGTAATGTTGTGTTGTGTGTGTAATGTTGTGTGTGTAATGTTGTGTGTGTAATGTTGTGTGTGTAATGTTGTGTGTGCAATGTTATGTTGTGTGTGTAATGTTGTGTGTGTAATGTTGTGTGTGTAATGTTGTGTTGTGTGTGTAATGTTGTGTTGTGTGTGTAATGTTGTGTGTGTAATGTTGTGTGTGTAATGTGTGTGTAATGTTGTGTGTGCAATGTTGTGTGTGTAATGTTGTGTGTGTAATGTTGTGTGTGTAATGTGTGTGTAATGTTGTGTGTGTAATGTTGTGTGTGCAATGTTGTGTGTGTAATGTTGTGTGTGTAATGTGTGTGTAATGTTGTGTGTGTAATGTTGTGTGTGTAATGTTGTGTGTGTAATGTTGTGTGTGTAATGTTGTGTGTGCAATGTTGTGTGTGTAATGTTGTGTGTGCAATGTTGTGTGTGTAATGTTGTGTGTGTAATGTTGTGTTGTGTGTGTAATGTTGTGTGTGTAATGTTGTGTGTGTAATGTGTGTGTAATGTTGTGTGTGTAATGTTGTGTGTGTAATGTTGTGTGTGTAATGTTGTGTTGTGTGTGTAATGTTGTGTTGTGTGTGTAATGTTGTGTGTGTAATGTTGTGTGTGTAATGTTGTGTGTGTAATGTTGTGTGTGTAATGTTGTGTGTGCAATGTTGTGTGTGTAATGTTGTGTGTGTAATGTTGTGTGTGTAATGTGAGTGTAATGTGTGTGTAATGTGTGTGCAATGTTGTGTGTGTAATGTTGTGTGTGTAATGTGTGTGTAATGTTGTGTGTGTAATGTTGTGTGTGTAATGTTGTGTGTGTAATGTTGTGTGTGTAATGTTGTGTGTGTAATGTTGTGTGTGCAATGTTGTGTGTGTAATGTTGTGTGTGCAATGTTGTGTGTGTAATGTTGTGTGTGTAATGTTGTGTGTGTAATGTTGTGTGTGTAATGTGTGTGTAATGTTGTGTGTGTAATGTTGTGTGTGCAATGTTGTGTGTGTAATGTGTGTGTAATGTTGTGTGTGTAATGTTGTGTGTGCAATGTTGTGTGTGTAATGTTGTGTGTGCAATGTTGTGTGTGTAATGTGTGTGTAATGTTGTGTGTGTAATGTTATGTGTGTAATGTTATGTTGTGTGTATAATATTGTGTGTATAATATTGTGTGTATAATATTGTGTGTATAATATTGTGTGTATAATATTGTGTGTATAATATTGTGTGTATAATATTGTGTGTATAATATTGTGTGTATAATATTGTGTGTATAATATTGTGTGTGTAATGTTTGTTGTTGTGATTACTGATTATGTCATTGTTAATAGTTTCACTATCCTTGTATATGATGGACCATCATGAGAGATAATGGACCATCATGAGAGATAATGGACCATCATGAGAGATAATGGACCATCATGAGAGATAATGGACCATCATGAGAGATAATGGACCATCATGAGAGATAATGGACCATCATGACAGATAATGGACCATCATGACAGATAATGGACCATCATGACAGATAATGGACCATCATGACAGATAATGGACCATCATGAGATAATGGACCATCATGAGAGATAATGGACCATCATGAGATAATGGACCATCA
This sequence comes from Cherax quadricarinatus, assembly GCF_038502225.1. Taxonomy (NCBI): domain Eukaryota; kingdom Metazoa; phylum Arthropoda; class Malacostraca; order Decapoda; family Parastacidae; genus Cherax; species Cherax quadricarinatus. The sequence continues at coordinate 60,733,628 of NC_091298.1, forward strand.
TGAGATAATGGACCATCATGAGAGATAATGGACCATCATGAGAGATGATGGACCATCATGAGATAATGGTCCATCATGAGATAATGGACCATCATGAGAGATAATGGAGCATCATGAGATAATGGACCATCATGAGATAATGGACCATCATGAGAGATAATGGACCATCATGAGAGATAATGGACCATGAAAAATAATGGACCATCATGAGATATAATGGACCATCATGACAGATAATGGACCATCATGAGAGATAATGGACCATCATGAGAGATAATGGACCATCATGACAGATAATGGACCATCATGACAGATAATGGACCATCATGACAGATAATGGACCACCATGAGAAATAATGGACCATCATGAGAGATAATGGACCATGATGAGAGATAATGGACCATCATGAGATAATGGACCATCATGAGAGATAATGGACCATCATGAGAAATAATGGACCATCATGAGAGATAATGGACCATCATGAGAAATAATGGACCATCATGAGAGATAATGGACCATCATGATAGATAATGGACCATCACGATAGATAATGGACCATGATGAGAAATAATGGACCATGATGAGAGATAATGGACCATGTTGAGAGATAATGGACCATAATGAGAGATAATGGACCATGATGAGAGATAATGGACCATCATGAGAGATAATGGACCATGATGAGAGATAATGGACCATCATGAGAGATAATGGACCATCATCAGAGAGAATTCTACGAGTACAATTGGAGAAGAGTGTTTCAACATGCGTGGACCAAGACTCTTCACCTTACCAGAAGATTAATACATTAAAAATATTGCTTGAACGCAGATGAACGTTTTCAAAAAGGAAGCCAGACGGCTTCCGGCTGTAAGTGCCGGATGAGCCGGACTCTGATAACTGTGTGAGCCTGCTAGCCTCTAACAGGCAGCTGCTAGCTATGATATAGGTATAATACAGGTATAACACTGGTATAATACAGGTATAACACTGGTATAATTCAGGTATACCAGGTATAACTGGTATAATACGGATATAACACAGGTATACCAGGTATAACACTTATAACACGTCAGTGTTCAGTGGTCAGTCGTCAGTGTTCAGTGGTCAGTCGTCACGTGAGGTCACAGACCCTGAGCTGCTTGGGGATTAGCGTGGACGGTTACAAAGCATGGCTTGCTTCTACAGTGTTTTAAAAGCTGAGGTTGGAGAGTTGAAGGAGGAGGTCTTGCTTCTCCAGGAGGAGATTAGGAGGCTGAAGGTCCACCTCAATGGGCCTGGGAGAGAGTGTGAGGTGGTTGGAGATGTGGGGAATGAGGCTTCTAGCAGTGAGGTGCAGTCTGTCTCTCACTGTGAGGAGGCTGTAGGTGGGGTGGTAGCAACGGCTACCAGCAGTGAGGTGCAGCCCAGCACCTGCTACAAGTGGCGAGTTGTTCACAGTAATGGGAGGCGCATCAGAGTAAGGAAAGTTAAGAGTGCAGATCTGAAGGTAGGAAATCGCTTCTCTGTTCTCCAGGATGAATGTACTTCAGTGGCCAGTGAAGGTAAGGGTACTACTGCCCCTGCTAATGAAGGTAAGCGCATTCTTGTGGTTGGTGACTCTCAGGTAAGATATGTTGATCGTGCTTTTTGTAATAGGAATAAGAAGATGAGAGATAGAGTGTGCTTCCCTGGAGCTGGTGTTGGGGACATTGTCAACAGACTGGATAATATCATGTCAGGTAATGGGAACAAGCCCATTATCTGTCTCAGTGCTGGTGGAAATGATATTGGGAAGGGTAGGAGAGAAGAGCTGCTAGATAAGTACAGGTCAGCTATAGATTTCATTAAGTCTAAGGGAGGGATCCCAATCATATGTAGCATCTTGCCTAGAAGGGGAGTAGGAAATGAATGGTTGTCTAGGGCAATTGGTGTAAATTGCTGGCTAGACAGATACTGCAAGGAACTTGCAATCCCATTCATTGACAACTGGAACAACTTTTATGGCAAACATGATATGTATGCAAGGGATGGGGTTCATCTCTCTGGGGCAGGGGTGGTAGCACTTGCAGACTCGATTGAGAAGGCCATTGGTGAAATGCCTATGATTTTAAACTGATGGAAGATAGAGGTATGGGTGTGTGTGGGAAACAAGCAGGTTGCAACACTAGGGTTGGAAACAGTAAATGTATAAAAGGCATTCAGCATGAAGTTATAAATAAAGACAATAGAACAGGTCAGCAAACAAAGGGGGACAGCAGAGGGCAGCAAGGGACTAGCTCCCTTAAGGTTTACTATACTAATAGCAGGAGTGTTAGAAATAAGATAGATGAGCTAAGATTAATTGCAAGTGCAGGAAACATAGATATTATTGCTATAACAGAGACCTGGCTCAATCTGAAAGATAGAGAGATGCCCTCTGAATGTCACATACAAGGCTATAAATTATTCCACACTGACAGGGTCAACAGGAAAGGTGGTGGAGTAGCGATGTATGTCAGAGACAATTTAAATTGTTGTGTTAGACAAGATATTAAATTAGAAGCGTCAGCCACTGAATCTGTTTGGTTACAGCTTCTCGAGGGCCGAGAAAAACTAATTTTGGGTGTGATTTACAGGGCCCCAAATCTTGATAGGGAGTGCAGTAAACTTCTATGGGACGAAATTCGTAAGGCATCTACATACGAAAATGTTGTGCTAATGGGAGATTTCAACTATAGACAGATTGACTGGAGCAATTTGACAGGAAATTTAGAGTCGGGTGACTTTCTTGATACGATCCAGGATTGTTTTTTAAAACAGTTTGTGACAGAGCCAACTAGGGGAAATAACCTCCTTGACTTGGTTCTTGCCAGTAGGGAAACACTAATTAATAATCTTGAGGTTAATGATGAGCTTGGGGAGAGTGATCACAAATCACTCAGTTTTAACATATCATGGAATTCCCCTAATAATGGCAATCAAGTCTCCGTCCCTGACTTTCGCTTGGCTGATTTCATAGGACTGAAAAATTACTTAGGTGGGCTGAACTGGAATGACCTGACTAGGGGTCAGGTAGGTGGTGATGGTTGCCGATATGATGCTTTCCAGGGCATAGTTCTAGCTGCTCAGTCAAATTATGTTCCAAATAGGGAAATCAGATCAAACAAAAATGATCCTAAATGGATGAACAATAGATTAAAATATCTGATTGGTCAAAAGAGAGGCATATATAGGCAAATCAAAAGAGGAGAGGGGCAATTAAGAAATCGATATATTCAGTTAAAGAGAGAAATAAAAAAGGGAATTAGAAAAGCAAATAGAGATTATGAGGTTAAAGTTGCAAGAGAATCGAAGACTAACCCAAAAGGATTCTTTCAGGTATACAGAAGTAAGATCAGGGACAAGATAGGCCCACTCAAAAGTTCCTCGGGTCAGCTCACTGACAGTGATAAGGAAATGTGTAGAATTTTTAACACATACTTCCTCTCAGTTTTTACACAGGAGGATACCAGCGATATTCCAGTAATGATAAATTATGTAGAACAGGACGATAATAAACTGTGCACTATTAGGTTCACAAGTGACATGGTCCTTAGGCAAATAGATAAATTAAAACCTAACAAATCCCCAGGCCCTGATGAACTGTATGCAAGGGTTCTAAAGGAATGTAAAGAGGAGCTTAGCACACCTTTGGCTAATCTTTTCAACATATCACTACAAACTGGCATGGTGCCAGATAAGTGGAAAATGGCAAATGTGATACCTATTTTCAAAACAGGTGACAGGTCCTTAGCTTCGAACTATAGACCAATAAGCCTAACCTCCATAGTGGGAAAATTTATGGAATCAATAATTGCCGAGGCAGTTCGTAGCCACCTTGAAAAGCATAAATTAATCAACGAATCTCAGCATGGTTTTACAAAGGGGCGTTCCTGCCTTACGAATTTATTAACTTTTTTCACTAAGGTATTTGAGGAGGTAGATCATGGTAATGAATATGATATTGTGTATATGGACTTCAGTAAGGCTTTTGACAGGGTCCCACATCAGAGACTATTGAGGAAAATTAAAGCACATGGAATAGGAGGAGAAATTTTTTCCTGGATAGAGGCATGGTTGACAAATAGGCAGCAGAGAGTTTGCATAAATGGGGAGAAATCAGAGTGGGGAAGCGTCACGAGCGGTGTTCCACAGGGGTCAGTGTTGGGCCCCCTGCTGTTCACAATCTACATAAACGACATAGATGAGGGCATAAAGAGCGACATCGGCAAGTTTGCCGATGACACCAAAATAGGCCGTCGAATTCATTCTGACGAGGACATTCGAGCACTCCAGGAAGATTTGAATAGACTGATGCAGTGGTCGGAGAAGTGGCAGATGCAGTTTAATATAGACAAATGCAAAGTTCTAAATGTTGGACAGGACAATAACCATGCCACATATAAACTAAATAATGTAGATCTTAATATTACGGATTGCGAAAAAGATTTAGGAGTTCTGGTTAGCAGTAATCTGAAACCAAGACAACAGTGCATAAGTGTTCGCAATAAAGCTAATAGAATCCTTGGCTTCATATCAAGAAGCATAAATAATAGGAGTCCTCAGGTTGTTCTTCAACTCTATACATCCTTGGTTAGGCCTCATTTAGATTATGCTGCACAGTTTTGGTCACCGTATTACAGAATGGATATAAATTCTCTGGAAAATGTACAAAGGAGGATGACAAAGATGATCCCATGTATCAGAAACCTTCCCTATGAGGATAGACTAAGGGCCCTGAAACTGCACTCTCTAGAAAGACGTAGAATTAGGGGGGATATGATTGAGGTTTATAAGTGGAAGACAGGAATAAATAAAGGGGATGTAAATAGTGTGCTGAAAATATCTAGCCTAGACAGGACTCGCAGCAATGGTTTTAAGTTGGAAAAATTCAGATTCAGGAGGGATATAGGAAAGTACTGGTTTGGTAATAGAGTTGTGGATGAGTGGAACAAACTCCCAAGTACCGTTATAGAGGCCAGAACGTTGTGTAGCTTTAAAAATAGGTTGGATAAATACATGAGTAGATGTGGGTGGGTGTGAGTTGGACCTGATAGCTTGTGCTAACAGGTCGGTTGCCGTGTTCCTCCCTTAAGTCAATGTGACCTGACCTGACTAGGTTGGGTGCATTGGCTTAAGCCGGTAGGGACTTGGACCTGCCTCGCATGGGCCAGTAGGCCTTCTGCAGTGTTCCTTCGTTCTTATGTTCTTATGTTCTTATATAATACAGGTATAACACAGGTATCCTCAGTGTTTCAGTAAAGTATACCAGCTCAGGCTGACACAGTTCATTAACCTTCTTGATGACGCATATCCCGTGTAATGGAACGTGACAGTGAAACACTGTAGTGGTGTAGCTGGTGTAGTGTTGTAGCTGGTGTAGTGTTGTAGCTGGTGTAGTGGTGTAGTGTTGTAGCTGGTGTAGTGGTGTAGCTGGTGTAGTGTTGTACCTGGTGTAGTGTTGTAGCTGGTGTAGTGTTGTAGCTGGTGTAGTGTTGTAGCTGGTGTAGTGTTGTAGCTGGTGTAGTGGTGTAGCTGGTGTAGTGTTGTAGCTGGTGTAGTGTTGTAGCTGGTGTAGTGTTGTACCTGGTGTAGTGTTGTAGCTGGTGTAGTGGTGTAGCTGGTGTAGTGTTGTAGCTGGTGTAGTGTTGTAGCTGGTGTAGTGTTGTAGCTGGTGTAGTGTTGTAGCTGGTGTAGTGGTGTAGCTGATGTAGTGTTGTAGCTGGTGTAGTGTTGTAGCTGGTGTAGTGTTGTAGCTGGTGTAGTGGTGTAGCTGGTGTAGTGTTGTAGCTGGTGTAGTGTTGTAGCTGGTGTAGTGTTGTAGCTGGTGTAGTGTTGTAGCTGGTGTAGTGTTGTAGCTGGTGTAGTGTTGTAGCTGGTGTAGTGGTGTAGCTGGTGTAGTGTTGTAGCTGGTGTAGTGGTGTAGCTGGTGTAGTGTTGTAGCTGGTGTAGTGTTGTAGCTGGTGTAGTGGTGTAGCTGGTGTAGTGGTGTAGCTGGTGTAGTGTTGTAGCTGGTGTAGTGGTGTAGCTGGTGTAGTGGTGTAGCTGGTGTAGTGTTGTAGCTGGTGTAGTGTTGTAGCTGGTGTAGTGTTGTAGCTGGTGTAGTGTTGTAGCTGGTGTAGTGTTGTAGCTGGTGTAGTGGTGTAGCTGGTGTAGTGTTGTACCTGGTGTAGTGTTGTAGCTGGTGTAGTGTTGTAGCTGCTGTAGTGTTGTAGCTGCTGTAGTGTTGTAGCTGCTGTAGTGTTGTACCTGGTGTAGTGTTGTAGCTGGTGTAGTGTTGTACCTGGTGTAGTGTTGTAGCTGGTGTAGTGTTGTAGCTGGTGTAGTGGTGTAGCTGCTGTAGTGTTGTAGCTGGTGTAGTGTTGTAGCTGGTGTAGTGTTGTAGCTGGTGTAGTGTTGTACCTGGTGTAGTGTTGTACCTGGTGTAGTGTTGTAGCTGGTGTAGTGTTGTAGCTGGTGTAGTGTTGTAGCTGGTGTAGTGGTGTAGCTGGTGTAGTGTTGTAGCTGGTGTAGTGTTGTAGCTGGTGTAGTGTTGTAGCTGGTGTAGTGTTGTAGCTGGTGTAGTGTTGTACCTGGTGTAGTGTTGTAGCTGGTGTAGTGTTGTAGCTGGTGTAGTGTTGTAGCTGGTGTAGTGGTGTAGCTGGTGTAGTTGTACCTGGTGTAGTTGTAGCTGGTGTAGTGTTGTACCTGGTGTAGTGTTGTAGCTGGTGTAGTGTTGTAGCTGGTGTAGTGTTGTAGCTGGTGTAGTGTTGTAGCTGGTGTAGTGGTGTAGCTGGTGTAGTGTTGTAGCTGGTGTAGTGTTGTAGCTGGTGTAGTGTTGTAGCTGGTGTAGTGGTGTAGCTGGTGTAGTGTTGTAGCTGCTGTAGTGTTGTAGCTGGTGTAGTGTTGTAGCTGGTGTAGTGTTGTAGCTGGTGTAGTGTTGTAGCTGGTGTAGTGTTGTAGCTGGTGTAGTGTTGTAGCTGGTGTAGTGTTGTACCTGGTGTAGTGTTGTAGCTGGTGTCGTGTTGTAGCTGGTGTAGTGTTGTAGCTGGTGTAGTGTTGTAGCTGGTGTAGTGGTGTAGCTGGTGTAGTGTTGTACCTGGTGTAGTTGTAGCTGGTGTAGTGTTGTACCTGGTGTAGTGTTGTAGCTGGTATAGTGTTGTAGCTGGTGTAGTGTTGTAGCTGGTGTAGTGTTGTAGCTGGTGTAGTGTTGTAGCTGGTGTAGTGTTGTAGCTGGTGTAGTGCTGTACCTGGTGTAGTGTTGTAGCTGGTGTAGTGTTGTACCTGGTGTAGTGTTGTAGCTGGTGTAGTGTTGTACCTGGTGTAGTGTTGTAGCTGGTGTAGTGTTGTAGCTGGTGTAGTGTTGTAGCTGGTGTAGTGTTGTAGCTGGTGTAGTGGTGTAGCTGGTGTAGTGTTGTACCTGGTGTAGTGTTGTAGCTGGTGTAGTGTTGTACCTTGTGTAGTGTTGTAGCTGGTGTAGTGTTGTACCTGGTGTAGTGTTGTAGCTGGTGTAGTGTTGTAGCTGGTGTAGTGTTGTAGCTGGTGTAGTGGTGTAGCTGGTGTAGTGTTGTAGCTGGTGTAGTGTTGTAGCTGGTGTAGTGTTGTAGCTGGTGTAGTGTTGTAGCTGGTGTAGTGTTGTAGCTGGTGTAGTGTTGTAGCTGGTGTAGTGTTGTAGCTGGTGTAGTGGTGTAGCTGGTGTAGTGTTGTACCTGGTGTAGTGTTGTAGCTGGTGTAGTGTTGTAGCTGGTGTAGTGGTGTAGCTGGTGTAGTGTTGTACCTGGTGTAGTGTTGTAGCTGGTGTAGTGTTGTAGCTGGTGTAGTGTTGTACCTGGTGTAGTGTTGTAGCTGGTGTAGTGTTGTACCTGGTGTAGTGTTGTAGCTGGTGTAGTGTTGTAGCTGGTGTAGTGGTGTAGTGGTGTAGCTGGTGTAGTGTTGTAGCTGGTGTAGTGTTGTAGCTGGTGTAGTGTTGTAGCTGGTGTAGTGTTGTAGCTGGTGTAGTGTTGTAGCTGGTGTAGTGTTGTAGCTGGTGTAGTGTTGTACCTGGTGTAGTGTTGTAGCTGGTGTAGTGTTGTAGCTGGTGTAGTGTTGTAGCTGGTGTAGTGGTGTAGCTGGTGTAGTGTTGTAGCTGGTGTAGTGTTGTAGCTGGTGTAGTGTTGTAGCTGGTGTAGTGTTGTAGCTGGTGTGGTGTTGTAGCTGGTGTGATGTTGTAGCTGGTGTAGTGTTGTAGCTGGTGTAGTGTTGTAGCTGGTGTAGTGTTGTAGCTGGTGTAGTGTTGTAGCTGGTGTAGTGTTATAGCTGGTGTAGTGTTGTACCTGGTGTAGTGTTGTAGCTGGTGTAGTGTTGTAGCTGGTGTAGTGTTGTAGCTGGTGTAGTGTTGTAGCTGGTGTAGTGTTGTAGCTGGTGTAGTGTTGTAGCTGGTGTAGTGTTGTAGCTGGTGTAGTGTTGTAGCTGGTGTAGTGTTGTACCTGGTGTAGTGTTGTAGCTGGTGTAGTGTTGTACCTGGTGTAGTGTTGTAGCTGGTGTAGTGTTGTAGCTGGTGTAGTGGTGTAGCTGGTGTAGTGTTGTAGCTAGTGTAGTGTTGTAGCTGGTGTGGTGTTGTAGCTGCTGTGGTGTTGTAGCTGGTGTAGTGTTGTAGCTGGTGTAGTGTTGTAGCTGGTGTAGTGTTGTAGCTGGTGTAGTGGTGTAGCTGGTGTAGTGTTGTAGCTGGTGTAGTGTTGTAGCTGCTGTAGTGTTGTAGCTGGTGTAGTGTTGTAGCTGGTGTAGTGTTGTAGCTGGTGTAGTGGTGTAGCTGGTGTAGTGTTGTAGCTGGTGTAGTGTTGTAGCTGGTGTAGTGTTGTAGCTGGTGTAGTGTTGTAGCTAGTGTAGTGTTGTAGCTGGTGTAGTGTTGTAGCTGGTGTAGTGGTGTAGCTGGTGTAGTGTTGTAGCTGGTGTAGTGTTGTAGCTGGTGTAGTGGTGTAGCTGGTGTAGTGTTGTAGCTGGTGTAGTGTTATAGCTGGTGTAGTGTTGTAGCTGGTGTAGTGTTGTAGCTAGTGTAGTGTTGTAGCTAGTGTAGTGTTGTAGCTGGTGTAGTGGTGTAGCTGGTGTAGTGTTGTAGCTGGTGTAGTGTTGTAGCTGCTGTAGTGTTGTAGCTGGTGTAGTGTTGTAGCTAGTGTAGTGTTGTAGCTGGTGTAGTGTTGTAGCTGGTGTAGTGGTGTAGCTGGTGTAGTGTTTTAGCTGGTGTAGTGTTGTAGCTGGTGTAGTGTTGTAGCTGGTGTAGTGTTGTAGCTGGTGTAGTGTTGTAGCTGGTATGGTGTTGTAGCTGGTGTAGTGTTGTAGCTGGTGTAGTGTTGTAGCTGGTGTAGTGTTGTAGCTGGTGTAGTGTTGTAGCTGGTGTAGTGTTGTAGCTGGTGTAGTGTTGTAGCTGGTGTAGTGGTGTAGCTGGTGTAGTGTTGTAGCTGGTGTAGTGTTGTAGCTGGTGTAGTGTTGTAGCTGGTGTGGTGTTGTAGCTGGTGTGGTGTTGTAGTTGGTGTGGTGTTGTAGCTGGTGTAGTGTTGTAGCTGGTGTAGTGTTGTAGCTGGTGTAGTGTTGTAGCTGGTGTAGTGTTGTAGCTGGTGTAGTGTTGTAGCTGGTGTAGTGTTGTAGCTGGTGTAGTGTTGTAGCTGGTGTGGTGTTGTAGCTGGTGTGGTGTTGTAGCTGGTGTGGTGTTGTAGCTGGTGTAGTGTTGTAGCTGGTGTAGTGTTGTAGCTGGTGTAGTGTTGTAGCTGCTGTAGTGTTGTCATGTAGTTGGACCATGGACATGGGTTGTCATGTAGTTGGACCATGGACATGGGTTGTCATGTAGTGGGACCATGGACATGGGTTGTCATGTAGTGGGACCATGGACATGGGTTGTCATGTAGTGGGACCATGGACATGGGTTGTCATGTAGTGGGACCATGGACATGGGTTGTCATGTAGTGGGACCATGGACATGGGTTGTCATGTAGTGGGACCATGGACATGGGTTGTCATGTAGTGGGACCATGGACATGGGTTGTCATGTAGTGGGACCATGGACATGGGTTGTCATGTAGTGGGACCATGGACATGGGTTGTCGTGTAGTGGGACCATGGACATGGGTTGTCGTGTAGTGGGACCATGGACATGGGTTGTCGTGTAGTGGGACCATGGACATGGGTTGTCGTGTAATGGGACCATGGACATGGGTTGTCGTGTAGTGGGACCATGGACATGGGTTGTCGTGTAGTGGGACCATGGACATGGGTTGTCGTGTAATGGGACAATGGACATGGGTTGTCATGTAGTGGGACCATGGACATGGGTTGTCATGTAGTGGGACCATGGACATGGGTTGTCATGTAATGGGACCGTGGACATGGGTTGCCATGTAGTGGGACCATGGACATGGGTTATCGTGTAGTGGGACCATGGACATGGGTTGTCATGTGAGACCATGGACATGGGTTATCGTGTAGTGGGACCATGGACATGGGTTGTCTTATAGTGGGATCATGGACATGGGTTGTCGTAGTGGGACCATGAACATGGGTTATCGTGTAGTGGGACCATGGACATGGGTTATCGTGTAGTGGGACCATGGACATGGGTTGTCATATAGTGGGACCATGGACATGGGTTGTCATGTAGTTGGACCATGGACATGGGTTGTCATGTAGTGGGACCATGGACATGGGTTGTCATGTAGTGGGACCATGGACATGGGTTGTCATGTAGTGGGACCATGGACATGGGTTGTCATGTAGTGGGACCATGGACATGGGTTGTCATGTAGTGGGACCATGGACATGGGTTGTCATGTAGTGGGACCATGGACATGGGTTGTCATGTAGTGGGACCATGGACATGGGTTGTCATGTAGTGGGACCATGGACATGGGTTGTCATGTAGTGGGACCATGGACATGGGTTGTCATGTAGTGGGACCATGGACATGGGTTGTCATGTAGTGGGACCATCGACATGGGTTGTCATGTAATGGGACCATGGACATGGGTTATGTAGTGGGACCATGGACATGGGTTGTCGTGTAATGGGACCATGGACATGGGTTGTCATGTAGTGGGACCATGGACATGGGTTGTCATGTAGTGGGACCATGGACATGGGTTGTCATGTTCTCAGTAGTAGTAACCAGTTACCAGTAACCACTGTGCCAGTGACTCAGGCAGAGACGGTTGGTCGTGAGTCAACTGGCACAGTGGTTACTGGTAACTGGTTACTACTACTGAGAACTGCCAGGTCAGCGCAATATGAGTTCAGACAGTGACTCAGGCAGAGACGGTTGGTCGTGAGTCAACTGGCACAGTGGTTACTGGTAACTGGTTACTACTACTGAGAATGTAGTGGGACCATGGGCATGGGTTGTCATGTAATGGGACCATGGACATGGGTTGTCATGTAGTGGGACCATGGACATGGGTTATCGTGTAGTGGGACCATGGACATGGGTTGTCATGTAGTGAAACCATGGACATGGGTTATCGTATAGTGGGACCATGGACATGGGTTGTCTTATAGTGGGACCATGGACATGGGTTGTCATGTAGTGGGACCATGAACATGGGTTATCGTGTAGTGGGACCATGGACATGGGTTATCGTGTAGTGGGACCATGGACATGGGTTATCGTGTAGTGGGACCATGGACATGGGTTGTCATATAGTGGGACCATGGACATGGGTTGTCATGTAGTGGGACCATGGACATGGGTTGTCATGTAGTGGGACCATGGACATGGGTTGTCATATAGTGGGACCATGCACATGGGTTGTCATGTAGTGGGACCATGGACATGGGTTGTCATGTAGTGGGACCATGCACATGGGTTGTCATGTAGTGGGACCATGGACATGGGTTGTCATGTAGTGGGACCATGGACATGGGTTGTCATGTAGTGGGACCATGGACATGGGTTGTCATGTAGTGGGACCATGGACATGGGTTGTCATGTAGTGGGACCATGGACATGGGTTGTCATATAGTGGGACCATGGACATGGGTTGTCATAGTGGGACCATGGACATGGGTTGTCATGTAGTGGGACCATGGACATGGGTTGTCATGCAGTGAGACCATGGACATGGGTTGTCATGTAGTGGGACCATGGACATGGGTTGTCATATGGTGGGGCCATGGACATGGGTTGTCATGTAGTGGGACCATGGACATGGGTTGTCATAGTGGGACCATGGACATGGGTTGTCATGTTGTGGGACCATGGACATGGGTTGTCATGTAGTGAGACCATGGACATGGGTTGTCATGTAGTGGGACCATGGACATGGGTTGTCATATGGTGGGGCCATGGACATGGGTTGTCATATAGTGGGACCATGGACATGGGTTGTCATATAGTGGGACCATGGACATGGGTTGTCATATAGTGGGACCATGGACATGGGTTGTCATATAGTGGGACCATGGACATGGGTTGTCATATAGTGGGACCATGGACATGGGTTGTCATATATTGGGACCATGTACATGGGTTGTCATATAGTGGGACCATGGACATGGGTTATCGTGTAGTGGGACCATGGACATGGGTTGTCATATAGTGGGACCATGGACATGGGTTGTCATATAGTGGGACCATGGACATGGGTTGTCATATAGTGGGACCATGGACATGGGTTATCGTGTAGTGGGACCATGGACATGGGTTGTCATATAGTGGGACCATGGACATGGGTTGTCATAGTGGGACCATGGACATGGGTTGTCATGTAGTGGGACCATGGACATGGGTTGTCATGTAGTGAGACCATGGACATGGGTTGTCATGTAGTGGGACCATGGACATGGGTTGTCATATGGTGGGGCCATGGACATGGGTTGTCATGTAGTGGGACCATGGACATGGGTTGTCATAGTGGGACCATGGACATGGGTTGTCATGTTGTGGTACCATGGACGTGGGTTGTCATGTAGTGAGACCATGGACATGGATTGTCATGTAGTGGGACCATGGACATGAGTTGTCATATGGTGGGGCCATAGACATGGGTTGTCATATAGTGGGACCATGGACATGGGTTGTCATATAGTGGGACCATGGACATGGGTTATCGTGTAGTGGGACCATGGACATGGGTTGTCATATAGTGGGACCATGGACATGGGTTGTCATATAGAGGGACCATGGACATGGGTTGTCATATAGTGGGACCATGGACATGGGTTGTCATATAGTGGGACCATGGACATAGGTTGTCATATAGTGGGACCATGGACATGGGTTGTCATATAGTGGGACCATGGACATGGGTTGTCATATAGTGGGACCATGGACATGGGTTGTCATATAGTGGGACCATGGACATGGGTTGTCATATAGTGGGACCATGGACATGGGTTGTCATATAGTGGGACCATGGACATGGGTTGTCATATAGTGGGACCATGGACATGGGTTGTCATATAGTGGGACCATGGACATAGGTTGTCATATAGTGGGACCATGGACATGGGTTGTCATATAGTGGGACCATGGACATGGGTTGTCATATAGTGGGACCATGGACATGGGTTGTCATATAGTGGGACCATGGACATGGGTTGTCATATAGTGGGACCATGGACATGGGTTGTCATGTAGTGGGACCACATACATGGACATGATGGAAGGATGAAGATTAAATCCATAGTCTCTTGAGCTATGGTGGAAAGCGTGAGTTTTGGCATAATGTGTGACTGCTTATTAGGGCCAGGAGCTGTGCTACGACTTCTGCAACCATGCCTATGAGTTTGCAGACAATACAGACAAACATTCATACAAGGAGACAGGTGCAGGAAGACCGGAAAATAATCAGTCTGGCAGCCAGTAAAATTAATAGGCAATCTGGCAGGCAAGTAAACAGCCAGAGACTAGCAGTTAGGAAGAGTATGCGGGGCAGACACAGGCAGAGCAGACAGGCAGACACAGACGGAACTTACATCTCCCACACCAGCTGGTACACACGCATGTACATCTCCCACACCAGCTGGCACACACACATGTACATCTCCCACACCAGCTGATACACACGCATGTACATCTCCCACACCAGCTGGTACACACGCATGTACATCTCCCACACCAGCTGGTACACACGCATGTACATCTCCCACACCAGCTGATACACACGCATGTACATCTCCCACACCAGCTGGTACACACGCATGTACATCTCCCACACCAGCTGGTACACACGCATGTACATCTCCCACACCAGCTGGTACACACGCATGTACATCTCCCACACCAGCTGGCACACACACATGTACATCTCCCACACCAGCTGATACACACGCATGTACATCTCCCACACCAGCTGGTACACACGCATGTACATCTCCCACACCAGCTGGTACACACGCATGTACATCTCCCACACCAGCTGCTACACACGCATGTACGTCTCCCACACCAGCTGGTACACACGTACACCTCCCACACTACCTGGTACACACACATGTACACCCACACCAACTGGTACATATATGTATACCAACAGCGGACAGAAGTTAGAGGGGTCATCCTTAACTTAGCATAGTCTCTCCTGGAGTCCCCCAGACAGGGAGAGAAAACGAGATCTTTCTCATTGTTTACGTTATTGTCTTACGGAATGGAATGCCCTTTTCTTCCTGATTCTCATCTTGATAAGATTTGAATAAAAAGTTCTTATATTTCGTTTGCACTCATTCTCTCTCCTACTACAGTATATTCTTCTTGCTCTCTCTTCCCTCTCACTGGAAATAAATTATGTATGATTATTTTATCTTAGGTAATCTATACATGTGCTGTTATGTATGATTATTTTATCTTAGGTAATCTATACATGTGCTGTTATGTGTGATTCTTTATGTAACTGTATTTGTGTGTATTTGTACCAGAATAAATGTATTTGTTCCTACCAGTGTTGTTCCTGTGAAAGATGTATCATAATCTACACCTGGAAGACGTTTACAGCCTTTGGCCTCCTAGCCTGTACTCCGTCTGTGGTCTTCTTTGACATTTCCTCAATTTTCATGACTTTGTACACACCTAAGTAGCTACTTGCGACCAGCAGAGGCTTGATAAAGCTGGGAAGTGAGAGAAAGCTTATTAAGTGTAAAGGGGCCACGACCAATGTGACAAATTCCTCTAGTCAGTTGCTGATCAGCCGGGCTGTGGTGCATGTGTTGGAATACGGGCGGCGGACACCACCAATCTGATTGGTCAGGCCAGGAAGGACTCGTCTGGGACCGGGTCGCGGGGGCGCTGACCTCTGGAAGCATCTATATGTAAACTCTCCCTCCCACACTCTATCCCTCTCCCCAGTATCCCTCTCCCCACTTTATCCCTCTCCCCACTCTATCCCTCTTCTCACTCTATCCCTCTCCCCACTCTATCCCTCTTCCCACTCTATCCTTCTCCTCACTTATCCCTGTTGGAGGGGGCGTGAATCACAAGCAGGCTCTCCCTCTAGTAGGCTGTATGTCTGGCAGGCTGTGTGTCTGTGTCTAGCAGGCTGTGTGTCTGGCAGGCTGTGTGTGTGTGTGTGTGTGTGTGTGTGTGTCTGGCAGGCTGTGTGTGTGTGTGTGTGTGTGTGTGTGTGTGTATGTGTGTGTGTGTGTGTGTGTGTGTGTGTGTGTGTGTATGTGTGTGTGTGTGTGTGTGTGTCTAGCAGGCTGTGTGTCTGGCAGGCTGTGTGTGTGTGTGTGTGTGTGTGTGTGTGTGTGTGTGTGTGTGTCTAGCAGGCTGTGTCTGGCAGGCTGTGTACTCACCTAGTTGTACTCACCTAGTTGAGGTTGCGGGGGTCGAGTCCGAGCTCCTGGCCCCGCCTCTTCACTGATCGCTACTAGGTCACTCTCCCTGAGCCGTGAGCTTTATCGTACCTCTGCTTAAAGCTATGTATGGATCCTGCCTCCACTACATCGCTTCCCAAACTATTCCACTTACTGACTACTCTGTGGCTGAAGAAATACTTCCTAACATCCCTGTGATTCATCTGTGTCTTTAGCTTCCAACTGTGTCCCCTTGTTACTGTGTCCAATCTCTGGAACATCCTGTTTTTGTCCACCTTGTCAATTCCTCTCAGTATTTTGTATGTCGTTATCATGTCCCCCCTATCTCTCCTGTCCTCCAGTGTCGTCAGGTTGATTTCCCTTAACCTCTCCTCGTAGGACATACCTCTTAGCTCTGGGACTAGTCTTGTTGCAAACCTTTGCACTTTCTCTAGTTTCTTTACGTGCTTGGCTAGGTGTGGGTTCCAAACTGGTGCCGCATACTCCAATATGGGCCTAACGTATACGGTGTACAGGGTCCTGAACGATTCCTTATTAAGATGTCGGAATGCTGTTCTGAGGTTTGCTAGGCGCCCATATGCTGCAGCAGTTATTTGGTTGATGTGCGCTTCAGGAGATGTGCCTGGTGTTATACTCACCCCAAGATCTTTTTCCTTGAGTGAGGTTTGTAGTCTCTGACCCCCTAGACTGTACTCCGTTTGCGGCCTTCTTTGCCCTTCCCCAATCTTCATGACTTTGCACTTGGTGGGATTGAACTCCAGGAGCCAATTGCTGGACCAGTTCTGCAGCCTGTCCAGATCCCTTTGTAGTTCTGCCTGGTCTTCGATCGAGTGTATTCTTCTCATCAACTTCACGTCATCTGCAAACAGGGACACCTCAGAGTCTATTCCTTCCGTCATGTCGTTCACAAATACCAGAAACAGCACTGGTCCTAGGACTGACCCCTGCGGGACCCCGCTGGTCACAGGTGCCCACTCTGACACCTCGCCACGTACCATGACTCGCTGCTGTCTTCCTGACAAGTATTCCCTGATCCATTGTAGTGCCTTCCCTGTTATCCCTGCTTGGTCCTCCAGTTTTTGCACCAATCTCTTGTGTGGAACTGTGTCAAACGCCTTCTTGCAGTCCAAGAAAATGCAATCCACCCACCCCTCTCTCTCTTGTCTTACTGCTGTCACCATGTCATAGAACTCCAGTAGGTTTGTGACACAGGATTTCCCGTCCCTGAAACCATGCTGGCTGCTGTTGATGAGATCATTCCTTTCTAGGTGTTCCACCACTCTTCTCCTGATAATCTTCTCCATGATTTTGCATACTATACATGTCAGTGACACTGGTCTGTAGTTTAATGCAAATGGCAAATGTGATACCTATTTTCAAAACAGGTGACAGGTCCTTAGCTTCGAACTATAGACCAATAAGCCTAACCTCCATAGTGGGAAAATTTATGGAATCAATAATTGCCGAGGCAGTTCGTAGCCACCTTGAAAAGCATAAATTAATCAACGAATCTCAGCATGGTTTTACAAAGGGGCGTTCCTGCCTTACGAATTTATTAACTTTTTTCACTAAGGTATTTGAGGAGGTAGATCATGGTAATGAATATGATATTGTGTATATGGACTTCAGTAAGGCTTTTGACAGGGTCCCACATCAGAGACTATTGAGGAAAATTAAAGCACATGGAATAGGAGGAGAAATTTTTTCCTGGATAGAGGCATGGTTGACAAATAGGCAGCAGAGAGTTTGCATAAATGGGGAGAAATCAGAGTGGGGAAGCGTCACGAGCGGTGTTCCACAGGGGTCAGTGTTGGGCCCCCTGCTGTTCACAATCTACATAAACGACATAGATGAGGGCATAAAGAGCGACATCGGCAAGTTTGCCGATGACACCAAAATAGGCCGTCGAATTCATTCTGACGAGGACATTCGAGCACTCCAGGAAGATTTGAATAGACTGATGCAGTGGTCGGAGAAGTGGCAGATGCAGTTTAATATAGACAAATGCAAAGTTCTAAATGTTGGACAGGACAATAACCATGCCACATATAAACTAAATAATGTAGATCTTAATATTACGGATTGCGAAAAAGATTTAGGAGTTCTGGTTAGCAGTAATCTGAAACCAAGACAACAGTGCATAAGTGTTCGCAATAAAGCTAATAGAATCCTTGGCTTCATATCAAGAAGCATAAATAATAGGAGTCCTCAGGTTGTTCTTCAACTCTATACATCCTTGGTTAGGCCTCATTTAGATTATGCTGCACAGTTTTGGTCACCGTATTACAGAATGGATATAAATTCTCTGGAAAATGTACAAAGGAGGATGACAAAGATGATCCCATGTATCAGAAACCTTCCCTATGAGGATAGACTAAGGGCCCTGAAACTGCACTCTCTAGAAAGACGTAGAATTAGGGGGGATATGATTGAGGTTTATAAGTGGAAGACAGGAATAAATAAAGGGGATGTAAATAGTGTGCTGAAAATATCTAGCCTAGACAGGACTCGCAGCAATGGTTTTAAGTTGGAAAAATTCAGATTCAGGAGGGATATAGGAAAGTACTGGTTTGGTAATAGAGTTGTGGATGAGTGGAACAAACTCCCAAGTACCGTTATAGAGGCCAGAACGTTGTGTAGCTTTAAAAATAGGTTGGATAAATACATGAGTAGATGTGGGTGGGTGTGAGTTGGACCTGATAGCTTGTGCTAACAGGTCGGTTGCCGTGTTCCTCCCTTAAGTCAATGTGACCTGACCTGACTAGGTTGGGTGCATTGGCTTAAGCCGGTAGGGACTTGGACCTGCCTCGCATGGGCCAGTAGGCCTTCTGCAGTGTTCCTTCGTTCTTATGTTCTTATGTCTGTCTCCTTTTTTAAAGATTGTGTGTGTGTGTGTGTGTGTGTGTATGTGTGTGTGTATGTGTGTGTGTGTGTGTGTGTATGTGTGTGTGTGTGTGTCTAGCAGGCTGTGTGTCTGGCAGGCTGTGTGTGTGTATGTGTGTGTGTGTGTGTCTAGCAGGCTGTGTGTCTGGCAGGCTGTGTGTGTGTATGTGTGTGTGTGTGTGTGTCTAGCAGGCTGTGTGTCTAGCAGGCTGTGTGTCTGGCAGGCTGTGTGTGTGTGTGTCTAGCAGGCTGTGTGTCTGGCAGGCTGTGTGTCTGGCAGGCTGTGTCTGTATTGGACTGAGTAAGTCACTGGCTGGCGGAACGTTTCCTCAGTAATGATTCCGAAATGTAGCACAAGTGTCATGTTCTTGATATTTGATAGACAGTAGACAAGTTTGCGGCGAGTACCTGACCTGCCGGGCTGTGGTACATACGTTGGAGTACGTGCGGCCAGCGGTAACTACCTGGTTGATCAGTGCCTGGTTAAGGACCGGGCAGCGGGGGCGTTGACCCCCCGGAACAACCTCCTGGTACATCCTTCTGGTAGACTCTCCAGGTGAACCCTCCAGGTAGACCATCTAGGTAGACCCTCCAGGTAAACTCTTCAGGTAGACCCTTCAGGTAGACCCTTCAGGTAGACCCTTCAGGTAGACCCTCCATGTAAACCCAGGATGATATGTCATCTGCTTCACCTCTCTCTCTCTCCTTGATAGTATCAACGAGTAATTCCTTTATTCTTCCTTAGTTATCTCTGTGTCCTTTATTCCAGATTATTTAACACATCGGCCGTATCCCACCGAGGCAGGGTGACCCCGAGAAAGAAGAAATATTTTAATCATCATTCACTCCATCACTGTCTTGCCAGAGGCGTGCCAACACTACAGTTATAAAACTGCAACATTAACACCCTTCCTTCAGAGTGCAGACACTGTACTTCCCATCTCCAGGACTCAAGTCCAGCCTGTCGGTTTCCCTGAATTCCTTCATAAATGTTACTTTGCTCACACTCCAACAGCACCTCATTTCATAGAAACCATTTGTCTCCACTCGCTCCTATCTAACACGCTCACACATGCTTGCTGGAAGTCCAAGCCCCTCACACACAAAGCCTCCTTTACCCCCTCCAAGCTTTTCTAGGCTAACCCCTACTCCCGCCTTCCTTCCACTATAGATTTATTCACTCTTTAAGTCATTCTGTTTCGTTTTATCCTCTCTACATGGCCGAACCACCTCAACAACCCCCCCTTCCTCAGCCCTCTGGATAATAGTTTTGGTAATCCCTCACCTCCTAATTTCCACACTATGGATTCTCTGCATTATATTCACACTACACATTGCTCTCAGATATGACATCTCCACTGCCTCTAGCCTTCTCCTTGTTGCAACATTCACCACCCATGCTTCACACCCATATAAGAGCATCGGTAAAACTATACTCTCCTACATTCCCATCTTTGCATCCATGTACAAAGTTCTTTGTCTCCACAGACTCCTCAGTGCTCCAGTCACCTTTTTCCTCTCGTCAATTCTATGACTGACCTCGTCTTTCATAAACCCATCTGCTGAGAAGTCCACTCCTAAATATCTGAACACATTCACCTTCTCCATACTCTCTCCCTCAAATCTGATATCCAATCTTTCATTATCTAAATTTTTTTATCCTCATTACCTTACTCTTTATGTTCACTTTTTCCTTCTTTTACATTTATATATATATATATATATATATATATATATATATATATATATATATATATATATATATATATATATATATATTATGACTACTGTTGGTGTGGTAGTTACGACCCCTGGT
>NC_091298.1:60759077-60769077 GCF_038502225.1 Cherax quadricarinatus
AACCCAGGTCATCATGCTGTCCCATCAGGGATTATGATGCTGGCTAGTCACTAGCATCACATTATGGTACAATCACCCAGTCTTAGTGATCACCTTACAGTGTTGTATGGAACACAAGTTTGGTTAAGAAATTGTTCTAGTTTGTGTGTTTCTACGCAAAACTATTATCATTTGTGTTCCTTGTGCGTATATCGTAACAAAAGATTTATGGGAAATAAAACCCAGATGTGGGCTAAATATATCTTGCAAACAGAAATTGTGAAATTTAGGACAATGCCAGAATAAACATAGAAATTGCTTCAGGGTAAGAATAACAGGTAGAACATTCACTGTAACTAGAGGAACGCGTACAAGATCTAGGAGTAATCATGTCAAGAGCTTTTTTCCAAGGAGAAGCAGCATGATATAATAGTAAAATGATAAGGTGGAAAATAAGAGCTTTTAAAACCAGAGCAAAGAGCACTCGCCTCACGCTTTGATGGCGCTCTTCAGTTCACTTGTCCTCTCACATCTGCAGTATTGTTGTGTACTCTGGACGGCAGTTTTCCAGGCAAGAGAGAAATCAGAGCTGGAGACTATACGGACGTCGTTCACTGCTCTCGTAGTCAGTAAAACATCTAAACTAATGGCAACACTTCAAAGGCCTTGAAATATACTCTCTGAAATGGACGAGAGAGAGAGAGAGAGATTTGATAGTATATAATGGAATATACTTGAGGGTCAGGTCCCTGCACTAACATAATTCACTAGATTGAAAGACGCGAGACAATATAGAATATACTCGGTGAAAATCGGTGAAAAGCAAGTAAACCGTGGGTACACAAGTACACTGTGTAAATAACCGTGGTCCAAGATCTTTAATCTTATTATCAGCAGATATCAGATATGATACTGGACTGGAAGTAGTAGTTTTCCGGAGGTAACTGGACCAGTATCTGCAGACAGCACCAGATCAACCAGGTTGTGATGGCTTTGTAGGCCTGAGGGGCCTAGGGTAGCTACTATAGCCTGGTTCATCACTGTGGCATCAGATTGGACTGAGAACTTCCCTGGAAGTCAGTCTGTTATGGGTAAGACATTTATAATGTTAGGGTATTTTAGTGAGGAAATATCTAGCCTAGAATAGCTTCTACAGACACACCACTCGTGTCTTATTTCACACAGTGCCAGGTATGTGAGAGGGGAGGAGCAATGAGGAGGAGCAGTGGGGCGGGGCAGAGCCAGGACATCAGAACAATGGCGTCAGTTGCACCATTGCCAGGTGAATTGAAGTCGTGGGTCAAATCAATACAACGTAGTGGCCTCTCCCTGCCTACTACTACCCTAGTAGTGGCACTGCTACTACCGTGGTAGTGGCACTGCTACTACCGTGGTAGTGGCACTGCTACTACCGTGGTAGTGGCACTGCTACTACCGTGGTAGTGGCACTGCTACTACCGTGGTAGTGGCACTGCTACTACCGTGGTAGTGGCACTGCTACTACCGTGGTAGTGGCACTGCTACTACCGTGGTAGTGGCACTGCTACTACCCTGGGTGTGGCACTGCTACTACCCTGGGTGTGGCACTGCTACCCTGGCAGTGGCACTGCTACTATCCTGGCAGTGGCACTGTTACTACCCTGGTAGTGGCACTGCTACTACCCTGGTAGTGGCACTGCTACTACCCTGGTAGTGGCACTGCTACTACCCTGGTAGTGGCACTGCTACTACCCTGGTAGTGGCACTGCTACTACCCTGGTAGTGGCACTGCTACTACCCTGGTAGTGGCACTGCTACTACCCTGGTAGTGGCACTGCTACTACCCTGGTAGTGGCACTGCTACTACCCTGGTAGTGGCACTGCTACTACCCTGGTAGTGGCACTGCTACTACCCTGGTAGTGGCACTGCTACTACCCTGGTAGTGGCACTGCTACTACCCTGGTAGTGGCACTGCTACCCTGGTAGTGGCACTGCTACTCTGGTAGTGGCACTGCTACTACCCTGGCTGTGGCACTGCTACTATGGCTGTGGCACTGCTGCTACCCTGGTTGTGGCACTGCTGCTACCCTGGCTGTGGCACTGCTGCTACCCTGACAGTGGCACTGCTACTACCCTGGCAGGGGCACTGCTACTACCCTAGTCGTGGCACTGCTACTACCCTGGTAGTGGCACTGCTACTACCCTGGCTGTGGCACTGCTACTATGGCTGTGGCACTGCTGCTACCCTGCCAGTGGCACTGCTGCTACCCTGGTTGTAGTACTGCTACTACCCTGGTTGTGGCACTGCTGCTACCCTGGTTGTGGCACTGCTGCTACCCTGGTTGTGGCACTGCTGCTACCCTGGCAATGGCACTGCTGCTACCCTGGCAGTGGCACTGCTGCTACCCTGGCAGTGGGACTGCTACTACCCTGGCAGTGGCACTGTTACTACCCTGGCAGCGGCACTGCTACTACCCTGGCAGTGGCACTGCTACTACACTGGCAGTGGCACTGCTAGTACCGTGGTAATGGCACTGCTACCGTGGTAATGGCACTGCTACTACCCTGGTAGTGGCACTGCTACTACCCTGGTAGTGGCACTGCTACTACTCTGGTAGTGGCACTGCTACTACCCTGGCTGTGGCACTGCTACTACCCTGGCTGTGGCACTGCTACTATGGCTGTGGCACTGCTGCTACCCTGGTTGTACTACCCTGGTTGTGGCACTGCTGCTACCCTGGTTGTGGCACTGCTGCTACCCTGGCAATGGCACTGCTACTACCCTGGCAGTGGCATTGATGCTACCCTGGCAATGGCACTGCTACTACCCTGGCAGTGGCACTGCTACTACCCTGGCAGTGGCACTGTTACTACCCTGGCAGTGGCACTGCTAGTACCGTGGTAATGGTACTGCTACCGTGGTAGTGGCACTGCTACTACCCTGGTAGTGGCACTGCTACTACTCTGGCTGTGGCACTGCTACTACCCTTGCTGTGGCACTGCTGCTACCCTGGCTGTGACACTGCTGCTACCCTGGTTGTGGCACTGCTGCTACCCTGGTTGTGGCACTGCTGCTACCCTGGCAATGGCACTGCTACTACCCTGGCAGTGGCACTGCTGCTACCCTGACAGTGGCACTGCTGCTACCCTGGCAGTGGCACTGATGCTACCCTGGGAATGACACTGCTACTACCCTGGGAATGGCACTGTTACTACCCTGGCAGTGGCACTGTTACTACCCTGGCAGTGGCACTGTTACTACCCTGGCAGTGGCACTGTTACTACCCTGGCAGCGGCACTGCTACTACCCTGGCAGTGGCACTGCTAGTACCGTGGTAATGGCACTGCTACTACCGTGGTAATGGCACTGCTACTACCCTGGCAGTGGCACTGTTACTACCCTGGCAGCGGCACTGTTACTACCCTGGCAGCGGCACTGCTACTACCCTGGCAGTGGCACTGCTAGTACCGTGGTAATGGCACTGCTACTACCCTGGTAGTGGCACTGCTGCTACCCTGGTTGGGGCACTGCTACCCTGGTTGTGGCACTGCTGCTACCCTGGTTGTGGCACTGCTACTACCGTGGTAATGGCACTGCTACTACTCTGGTAATGGTACTGCTAGTACCGTGGTAATGGCACTGCTACTACCGTGGTAATGGCACTGCTACTACCCTGGTAGTGGCACTGCTGCTACCCTGGTTGTGGCACTGCTGCTACCCTGGTTGTGGCACTGCTAGTATCGTGGTAATGGCACTGCTACTACCGTGGTAATGGCACTGCTACTACCCTGGTAGTAGCACTGCTACTACCGTGGCAGTGGTAGTCGTCTACAGTGACAAGTTAGACACACGAAATAGTTTTTGGAACTTGATGCAGCCAAAACGTTGAAAGATAATTTCCTGTTAGTTTTTATACATTATAAAGATAAATGTATAAAAACTATCACTGAATAATCTGTTAACAGTAATTACAGATGAGTGTTTAATTAACACAGGTGTGTTGTATAGCTCCAGGTACGTGTGCAGGTGTCAACAATACTAACATCTGGCGCCGGTGGTCAGCTGGTATTGTTGTTGTTGGTGTGTGTAAACTGTGACGTCAGTGGTGTACCCTCAGGCCCTTGTGACGTCACGGTCGATGTCTCTTTTGTCATCCTGTGATCACAGGCGCAGGATACTAAGGGTGAAGGAGGAGAAACAGAAGTATAAGGAAGGTAGGGAGAAGATAGAGGAGGTGAAGAGGGATAAGAGAAGAAGAAAGAGGGATGGAGATAGGGAGGGAGGGATGGACGTAGGGAGGGAGGGATGGAGATAGGGAGGGAGGGATGGAGGTAGGGAGGGAGGGATGGAGATAGGGAGGGAGGGAATCAATGAGGCAGAGATTTCATTTAATCAACTGTCTCTTGACTTAAGGAGCGTCTCTGTTGGGAGAACAAGTTACAAATGTGACTCAGTCAAGCAGTGATCGATGCTGGCGAGATGTCCTTGATGGAGGGAGGGAGGGAGGGTAAGATGGAGGAGGGAGGGAGGGTAAGATGGAGGGAGGGAGGGAGGGTAAGATGGAGGAGGGAGGGAGGGTAAGATGGAGGAGGGAAGCAGTGAGACGTATATTTCATTTCATCAAAAGTGTTGACTTCTAGAAGAGTAATAGATGAGGTACATCTAGTGAGATAGCTCATACCCGTCTCTCTCTCTCTCTCTCTCTCTCTCTCTCTCTCTCTCTCTCTCTCTCTCTCTCTCTCTCTCTCTCTCTCTCCCCCTCCCTCCCCCTCCCCCTCCCCCTCCCCCTCCCCTCCAAGTAGGACATTTCCTCAGTCATATATTTTAAATCTCCTGTTAATTTTTTTTCATAAATTATTTACTTTTAATTTTATGTACCTTTGCATTTTTCATACTGTCAATATATATATATATATATATATATATATATATATATATATATATATATATATATATATATATATATATATATGTATATATATATATATTTAAGCCAAAACAACCCGCGTTTTATTTTCGTAAAGAGCCAGGCTGTAGGTTCGAACCTACGAACTCAGAAAAGAGAAACGAGAGCGAATGCATCCAGCCGGACCGTAGGTGTATGTAAATATGCGTCCAGCTAACGCTAGATGTTTTGGTTCAAGGCAGCAAGGCTGGCTGCCTTGGACCAAAACGTCTAGCGTTATTTGGGGGCCCAGGTATTGGACCAGTGTGGTACAGTGGTAGAGTACTGCATACCTTGTTCCAAGGTTCGTAGATTCGAGTCTCCTTCGACCTGCTAGACAAGCTCTCTCATTCTGAGAGAGCCAGCAGCAGGTGACAGACCCGCACTGCGTTATTCTGAGGAAACTTCCCCCTCACTCCTTCAGTTACAGCCTTGCAACATTGCATAGCACCTGATGACGCACTGAAAAGTGTGAAAGTACTTGAGCTAAAGATTTCCACCTCACATGGCTTGTCTTGCACACATGAGATTATATATATGTGTGTATATTATATTTCTTCTATTGTCCATGGGGAAGTGGAAAAGAATCTTTCCTCCGTAAGCCATGCGTGTCGTATGAGGCGACTAAAATGCCGGGAGCGATGGGCTAGTAACCCCTTCTCCTGTAGACATTTACTAAAAAAGAGAAGAAAAACTTTATAAAAATGGGATGCTTGAATGTGCGTGGATGTAGTGCGGATGACAAGAAACAGATGATTGCTGATGTTATGAATGAAAAGAAGTTGGATGTCCTGGCCCTAAGCGAAACAAAACTGAAGGGGGTAGGGGAGTTTCGGTGGGGGGAAATAAATGGGATTAAATCTGGAGTATCTGAGAGAGTTAGAGCAAAGGAAGGGGTAGCAGTAATGTTGAAGGATCAGTTATGGAAGGAGAAAAGAGAATATGAATGTGTAAATTCAAGAATTATGTGGATTAAAGTAAAGGTTGGATGCGAAAAGTGGGTCATAATAAGCGTGTATGCACCTTGAGAAGAGAGGAATGTAGAGGAGAGAGAGAGATTTTGGGAGATGTTAAGTGAATGTATAGGAGCCTTTGAACCAAGTGAGAGAGTAATTGTGGTAGGGGACCTGAATGCTAAAGTAGGAGAAACTTTAAGAGAGGGTGTGGTAGGTAAGTTTGGGGTGCCAGGTGTAAATGAAAATGGGAGCCCTTTGATTGAACTTTGTATAGCAAGGGGTTTAGTTATAAGTAATACATATTTTAAGAGAAAGAGGATAAATAAGTATACAAGATATGATGTAGGGCGAAATGACAGTAGTTTTTTGGATTATGTATTGGTAGATAAAAGACTGTTGAGTAGACTTCAGGATGTACATGTTTATAGAGGGGCCACAGATATATCAGATCACTTTCTAGTTGTAGCTACACTGAGAGTAAAAGGTAGATGGGATACAAGGAGAATAGAAGCATCAGGGAAGAGAGAGGTGAAGGTTTATAAACTAAAAGAGGAGGCAGTTAGGGTAAGATATAAACAGCTATTGGAGGATAGATGGGCTAATGAGAGCATAGGCAATGGGATCGAAGAGGTATGGGGTAGGTTTAAAAATGTAGTGTTGGAGTGTTCAGCAGAAGTTTGTGGTTACAGGAAAGTGGGTGCAGGAGGGAAGAGGAGCGATTGGTGGAATGATGATCTAAAGAGAATAGCAAGGGAGAAAAAGTTAGCATGAGAAGTTTTTACAAAGTAGAAGTGATGCAAGGAGGGAAGAGTATATGAAGAAAAAGAGAGAGGTTAAGAGAGTGGTGAAGCAATGTAAAAAGAGGGCAAATGAGAGAGTGGGTGAGATATCAACAAATTTTGTTGAAAATAAGAAAAAGTTTTGGAGTGAGATTAACAAGTTAAGGAAGCCTAAAGAAAAAATGGATTTGTCAGTTAAAAATAGGAGAGGAGAGTTATTAAATGGAGAGTTAGAGGTATTGGAAAGATGGAGGGAATATTTCGAGGAATTGTTAAACGTTGATGAAGATAGGGAAGCTGTGATTTCGTGTATAGAGCAAGGAGGAATAACATCTTGTAGGAGTGAGGAAGAGCCAGTTGTGAGTGTGGGGAAAGTTCGTGAGGCAGTAGGTAAAATGAAAGGGGGTAAGGCAGCCGGGATTGATGGGATAAAGATAGAAATGTTAAAAGCAGGTGGGGATATAGTTTTGAAGTGGTTGGTGCAATTATTTAATAAATCTATGGAAGAAGGTAAGGTACCTAGGGATTGGCAGAGAGCATGCATAGTTCCTTTGTATAAAGGCAAAGGGGACAAAAGAGAGTGCAAAAATTATAGGGGAATAAGTCTGTTGAGTATACCTGGTAAAGTGTATGGTAGAGTTATTATTGAAAGAATTAAGAGTAAGACGGAGAATAGGATAGCAGATGAACAAGGAGGCTTTAGGAAAGGTAGGGGGTGTGTGGACCAGGTGTTTACAGTGAAACACATAAGTGAACAGTATTTAGATAAGGCTAAAGAGATCTTTGTGGCATTTATGGATTTGGAAAAGGCGTATGACAGGGTGGATAGGGGGGCAATGTGGCAGATGTTGCAGGTGTATGGTGTAGGAGGTAGGTTACTGAAAGCAGTGAAGAGTTTTTACGAGAATAGTGAGGCTCAAGTTAGAGTATGTAGGAAAGAGGGAAATTATTTCCCAGTAAAAGTAGGCCTTAGACAAGGATGTGTGATGTCACCGTGGTTGTTTAATATATTTATAGATGGGGTTGTAAGAGAAGTAAATGCGAGGGTCTTGGCAAAAGGCGTGGAGTTAAAAGATAAAGAATCACACATAAAGTGGGAGTTGTCACAGTTGCTCTTTGCTGATGGCACTGTGCTCTTGGGAGATTCTGAAGAGAAGTTGCAGAGATTGGTGGATGAATTTGGTAGGGTATGCAAAAGAAGAAAATTAAAAGTGAATACAGGAAAGAGTAAGGTTATGAGGATAACAAAAAGATTAGGTGATGAAAGATTGAATATCAGATTGGAGGGAGAGAGTATGGAGGAGGTGAATGTATTCAGATATTTGGGAGTGGACGTGTCAGCGGATGGGTCTATGAAAGATGAGGTGAATCATAGGATTGATGAGGGGAAAAGAGTGAGTGGTGCACTTAGGAGTCTGTGGAGACAAAGAACTTTGCCCTTGGAGGCAAAGAGGGGAATGTATGAGAGTATAGTTTTACCAACGATCTTATATGGGTGTGAAGCATGGGTGATGAATGTTGCAACGAGGAGAAGGCTGGAGGCAGTGGAGGTGTCATGTCTGAGGGCAATGTGTGGTGTGAATATAATGCAGAGAATTCGTAGTTTGGAAGTTAGGAGGAGGTGCGGGATTGCCAAAACTGTTGTCCAGAGGGCTGAGGAAGGATTGTTGAGGTGGTTCGGACATGTAGAGAGAATGGAGCGAAACAGAGTGACTTCAAGATTGTATCAGTCTGTAGTGGAAGGAAGGCGGGGTAGGGGTCGGCCTAGGAAAGGTTGGAGGGAGGGGGTAAAGGAGGTTTTGTGTGCGAGGGGCTTGGACTTCCAGCAGGCATGCGTGAGCGTGTTTGATAGAAGTGAATGGAGACAAATGGTTTTTAATACTTTACGTGCTGTGGAGTGTGAGCAAAGTAACATTTATGAAGGGGTTCAGGGAAACCGGCAGGCCGGACTTGAGTCCTGGAGATGGGAAGTACAGTGCCTGCACTCTGAAGGAGGGGTGTTAATGTTGCAGTTTAAAAACTGTAGTGTAAAGCACCCTTCTGGGCAAGACAGTGATGGAGTGAATGATGGTGAAAGTTTTTCTTTTTCGGGCCACCCTGCCTTGGTGGGAATCGGCCAGTGTGTTAATAATATATATATATATATATATATATATATATATATATATATATATATATATATATATATATATATATATATATATATATATACATACACACATATACATACACACATATACATACATACACACACACACATACACACACACACACACACACACACACACACACACACACACACACACACACACACACACACACACACACACTCACTCAAGTTTGGAAAATGGTGATACAGACAAAAAGGTGTGGAAAAAGGCATTTATGTAAAGTTGAGGACATTATTATAGAAAATGTTTAGCCAGGAGTGACTTCTTGAATCCTCAGGACTGAAGAAGTTACTCTTGGCGAAACATTAACCTCTGTCGTCCTTAACTGTACATACGTTAGTGTCCTTACCACGTACGTAAGTGTATAGGAGTATCTTTTACCATGTACGTAAGTGTACATAAGTGTCTTACCACGTACAACATACGTGGGCAAGCGAGAGGGAGAACATTGATGTTGACAGAAATCTACAAACATTAGATAATCGTTTTGGCAGGTCTACTGACCCACTACTGTTATAATAGTGGTGGAACACTACAGCAGGTCTACTGACCCACTACTGTTATAATAGTGGTGGAACACTGCAGCAGGTCTACTGACCCACTACTGTTATAATAGTGGTGGAACACTGCAACAGGTCTACTGACCCACTACTGTTATAATAGTGGTGGAACACTTCAGCAGGTCTACTGACCCACTACTGTTATAATAGTGGTGGAACACTGCAGCAGGTCTACTGACGCACTGCAGCAGGTCTACTGACCCATTACTGTTATAATAGTGGTGGAACACTGCAGCAGGTCTACTGACCCACTACTGTTATAATAGTGGTGGAACACTACAGCAGGTCTACTGACCCACTACTGTTATAATAGTGGTGGAACACTGCAGCAGGTCTACTGACCCACTACTGTTATAATAGTGGTGGAACACTGCAACAGGTCTACTGACCCACTACTGTTATAATAGTGGTGGAACACTGCAGCAGGTCTACTGACCCACTACTGTTATAATAGTGGTGGAACACTGCAGCAGGTCTACTGACCCACTACTGTTATAATAGTGGTGGAACACTGCAGCAGGTCTACTGACCCACTACTGTTATAATAGTGGTGGAACACTTCAGCAGGTCTACTGACCCACTACTGTTATAATAGTGGTGGAACACTGCAGCAGGTCTACTGACCCACT